>NW_012118454.1:24972-69894 GCF_000951035.1 Colobus angolensis palliatus
ACTGGATTAAGAAAATGTGGCACATATACACCATGGAATACTATGCAGCCATAAAAAAGATGTGTTCATGTCCTTTGTAGGGACATGGATGCAGCTGGAAACCATCATTCTCAGCAAACTATAGCAAGAACAGAAAACCAAATACCACATGTTCTCACTCATGAGTGGGAATTGAACCATGAGATCACTTGGACACAGGAAGGGGAGCGTCACACACTGAGTCCTATTGTGGGGAGGGAGGTAGGGAGGGATAGCATTAGGAGATATACCTAATGTAAATGACGAGTTAATGGATGCAGCACACCAACATAGCACATGTATACATATGTAACAAACCTGCATATGTACAAACCTACACATTGTGCACATGTACCCTAGCACTTAAAGTATAATAAAAAAAAGAAAGAAAAATAGATTTTAAATAAATATATATGGATTTACTTATTTCAAGTCATCGATAAATTTGCAAGACTGTTTCTTAGTATAGTAACAAAATAAAGCCAAGCAGTACAGTAAATGCACATTGGGTGATATTTCACTAACTAAACAAACCTTAGTTACTACTTGTATTGTTTAGGTTTAAACACAGGAACATTACAAATGGTTTAAAACTCATAATGATTCAAAATCTTTAAGGAAAAAAATGCACAAACCTTTCATTATCTTCCTTGTCATTTTTTAATGTTTTTCTCTTCTTATGTTTTTTTTAATGTTTTTCTCTTCTTATGTTTTTCTACTGTTGGGTAAGGTGGGCAATGTGTATTCTGACATATAGACTATAGTGATAAAGAAAAAAATTGCTGTTAAGAAAAACAGTAAAAAAACAACAAAAAGAAAAAAAGCATCATTTTTGTTAATTTGTAGTATAAGTTGAATTAAATGTGCTACCCAGTAGCATACAAAATCAATTTTCAAAAATTGAGTACTACGAATATAAAGGGAAAATAGTTCCTACCAATTAGGACTTTATATTCAAAGACAATATCTTTCAGCATACTGATCTTATATTACAAAGAACATAAAGGAGTTATTTAAAGAAAAAAGAAATAAAAGTATTCCTTCACAAAGGAAAAATTTATTTGTAATTTAAAAACTAGTTAAACAACTGCTTTATAATATGCTCTTTGTTCAATCTCAAGCCTTTTTAATCCAAAAAGAGTTTTGAAATCAGGTGAATACAAATATTTATATAGAATATATAAACAATGCAGATGTTAAACTGTAGGACAATAAAAGTTTAAAGAGTTAGAGAGACAGGAAATAAACATGATAATAAACACATTACTAGAATATTCATCTTAAAGATACCTACATCATTGTTCATGAAGCTGACCTTCTCAGTTCTTTCTTTTTTTAACTTTCATTTTAGGTTTTGGGTACACACGAAGTTTTGTTATATAAGAAAACTCATGTCACAGGAGTTTCTTATACAGATTATTTATCACCCAGGTAATAAGTCTAGTGCCCAACAGTTATTTTTTCTACTCCTCTCCCTCCTCCCACCCTTCACCCTCAAGTAGACCTGTGTCTGTTGTCCGCTTCTTTGTGTTCATGAGTTTTCATCATTTAGCTCCCACTTATAGGTGAGAACATGTGGCATTTGGTCTTCTGTTCTTGTGTTAGTTTCCTAAGGATAACAGCCTCCAGCTCCATCCATGTTCTCGCAAAAGGCATGATCTTATTCTTTTTTATGACTGCATAGTATTCCATGGCATATATGTACTACGTTTTCTTTATCCAACCTGTCATTGATGAGTATTTAGGTTGATTCTATGTCTTTGCTATTGTGAATAGTGCTGCAATTAACATAAGTGTGCATGTGTCTTTATGGTAAAATGATTTATATTCCTCTAGTATATACTCAGTAATACGATTGATGGATTGAATGGTAGTTTTGTTTTTAGCTCTTTGAGGAATTGCCACACTGCTTTCCAAAATGGTTGAACTAATTTACACTGCCACAACAGTGTATAAGTGTTTCATTTTCTCCAAAAACTCGTGATCATCTGTTATTTTTTGACTTTTATTGATGATAGCCATTCTGATTGATGTGAGATAGTGTCTCACTGTTGAACTTTTTACTTCTACTAAATATCTGAGTAATTATTTTAGGTCTCCAAATCATGTCTGTTATTCTTTCAGCTGCCAATAATAGCAGCTAACTTATTATGCTTCATTTTAATAACTAGATAATTGGCCTCTTGGAATAATATTTAACTGGTCCATTTTAAGAACCATTGTGAAGTCATTTCCAGTCATTTCGAAAGTATAAACATTTTCTCACTTGTAAACTTCTTCAAAGCTTGGGCAAGAACACCAAGTATATCAAAGTTCTTGTTTCTTCCCATCTCTGACTTCAAAAATATATATAAAAAAGATGGTAATCAATATTCAGTATGGCTTGGGTGATATTTAACCTCTGAATCAGTTTAGCTTCATTAGTTTAAGTTTGTAATAATACAGTAAGCATAAAAGTTTCAGATCTTAACCCAATAATCTTTAGTGACATTACACTTCATAGTCTCGCTTCAGCTCATGTAATCATCTCGTGTGATTTTCTTGTATTTGCTCTCAAAATATTATTTGGCAACCCAAGGTTCTTGCTTAAATAACCTATTTTCTGTTTAGTGCACACCATGGAAAAATTGTCTTTAAAGACAAAAGGCCAAAAACGACACACAAAACAGTAACAAGTTTAAAAATAATTATACAATACTCACACCCTAGAAAGATAAGCTCACCTGATTCAAAGACTCCACATGGTCTTTGGTTTTACAAAATAATTATTACTACTCTTCGCTTGTCTGTAGCTCTGGGGGCAAGACCCCATCTGGCAATTGTTCCAGTACAAAAGGGGAATGGTAGCAGGTTAGGGGATGAGATAGATGTCACCAAAATCAAAGAAATGAGCAGATCCCAGAATGTGTGAATAAGTCCAAAAAGCTTGGAAGGAGATGTTCACCAAACCAAGTGGGTTAGAAACAGATGTAGAAACTGAGCTACAGTGCCAGAAATCCAGGAAATCAGAGGATGAGAGTAACTGCAAGCAGGTTCAGAGAGAAAACAGAGGTTTTTGGTGTAAAATGGCATGTGGTTTGCAGCCCATGATCCAGCTGGGCTCAACTTTTCACAAACACATCTGTGAAGGCACAGGAAGATCACAAAAGTCAGAACACTGTAAACCAGAGCTGATAATTAACCTATTGCAAGTATCTATGAGAAATTTTCATAAACTAGAAAGTAAAAGAACTGAGTTGAAAATTGTGATAGGTATTTCAACCTTACTTTACTTAATTAGGTGTAGGCAAAACTTTCTCTTTCCTGCTATTTCCCTGGTCCAAAAATAAATCTGCATCAATCAGAAAACTAGGCAAATATCTTTTTACTCTAGGGAGGCTATATTTTGAAATTCATCTTCCTGCCCCTTAACCCATGATTATTACTACCATGACAACCCTTTTTTGTACATATGTTTGGAGATTACAGAAAACAATGTTATAATGTGTATGTGGGGTGAGGGGTGGTGAGGAGTTGTCTAGTGATGTACAACATTCTAAAAGGTATGATCTGAGTGCTGCAAAATTAGGCAAAACTAGGTATCAGAGGCCCTACGTCTGATCAGTAGCACATCACTGACTATTTGTTAGTGAATATTGGGCTAAGAGTTATGTACGTCAGCATGTTTTTTGGTTGTACATGTGGGAGATAAGCGTCTGTTTGCAAGTATATAGAGCCAAGGGTAATGGCACCCAATCAATGAAATTTGGGATATGCAAGATAAGTATATGGTGAAAATAATATTTTTTTCAGTAAGGCATTGACTGGAGTTACTCAAGTCACCTCAATGAGGCAAGGTCCCATATAAGTTTTGTAACTATTCACAGCTTTCTAATACCCACTAAGAATGAGATATTTGAGGCAAAGGACCCCCTGTATTACTTTCCCTAGGCCACTGTTGGTATTTGAGAATGTGAATGAGGCAGCAGTCCTACGTTTTTATTTTAAATTTTCTGATTGCCACAAAAAGTAGTAGCTAATTAAGTATTTTACTTTTATTTGAAATAATGGTCAATGTAGGGGTGAGATTTTGGGAGCAGAGTGGACAAGTATAAGCATAGATTCAGCTTGTCTTCTCCATGAATAATATCATTGATCTCACTGTGTGGTTTAAAGGTGGACGTGAAAACAATCTTTTTCCAGATATTTATTATTTTCTTTTTCTTTTGTCTTTTTTGCTATGTTTAAGGTCTACGATAATGTTTTGATATACATAAATAGTAAAACGATACCTACGGAAGCAAATTAATATGTCTATAACTGCATATAGTAATTTTTTTTTTGGTTCGGAGTCAGAGCACCTGAAATTTATATTCTCTTAGCAAATTTCCATTTATACAAAGCAATTATTGTTGACTATATCCTCATGCTGTGCATTAGATTTCTAGATTTACTCACACTATATAACTGCAACTCTACCTTTTGACTTACCTCTCCCCTTTCCCTTCACCCTGGTAAACGCAGGTCTACTATTTTCTGCATATTTAACTGTTTTGTTGTATTTTTAGCTTTACATATATAAGTGAGATGATGCAATATTCAAAGCAATTTTAACAAGAGGATTTCAGAACTGTGCTTGTTAACAGCAGCCTCAATAGATTAACTTTCAGACTTGATCTGAATGTATATGATTTAAGATATTTGCTAAGATACCAAACACACCTAAACTTTCTCTTGATATTTCATAGGCATTGCTTGTAAAAGAAGCATTTGTGAGGATCACAGGGCTCTGCACAAAGTAACTTTTTTTTTCTTGTCCCTGAAGGTTTTATGCCCAAGTATCTTTCTGTTGCAAAAAGCATTGATTTGGGTTTTGCCACTTACTTAATCTTGGTCCTCAAATCCAGTCGCCCAGTCACCTTGCTGACTTTACCCTATGGCATCTGCCTGACTTTTGTTATCTTAGTTGAACTTTTTGAGTAAATCTTTGGGCCTGTTTACTAGCCTCCTTCCTATTTTATCAGCTCTATTTATATCATCTGCCCTGTGGCTGCACAAGTCCTAACATGATCTTTATCTCTCTCAATTAAAATGAGATTATCACTTGTGTTGGCAAATTTCGTTGGTTACTGTGATTATATGTTGGCAAAAGCCCAAAGACAAAACAAATTAGTGAATAATCATGCTGTTTGCAGCTTTCATTTCATATACCTTACTTGATTTCCACATGGAGAAATCTGATGTCTATGGAAGGCCAGAAGTTAAGACAGTACTGAGTTCTCTTTTAGAGATGATAAGAATGTAAACAGATGTAATTAAAAGATTACAAAATTTTTTCATAAGTGTAAGCAGACATAAGTGTAATCGGGGTCATAATACTGCCAGATAAATTCAAAGCTAGTTTATTTGGGAATGCTTAAGGCACTTTTATTTTTAAGTAAGAAAACATTTATTGCTGTATATTCTGAAAAAAGTGTTGTGCATTTGTTCTCTGCATATTGAGAGGATTTTCAGCGGAAGTGTTGCTGCTTTTGTGTGAGCTGAAATCTTCACACTTAAATCTTTGCATCTGGAGAAGTTTAGATTTAGAAGATCTGTCTTTCAACTGCTCTCCAACCAACCTCATTGCACATTGCATATCATCCTTTTGTGTCTTTTCTCTCTTCAATAGTGCACATGGCTCAGGTAAAGAGTAGATATAAAAAAATATAAATACACTCTGGAAGTTTCTTGATTCTTCAAACCATCTTAAAATAGAATTTGTTAGCCTAAATTCACACTGAGTCTCAAAGTTTGTATATGGTTAATTTACTGTTCTATCTGTCTTGATGCTGAACCGATGTTTTTGTTTGTTTAACAGTGAGTGATCTTTCTAATCCCATTAAGTGGAAACAAAGTTTACAAATGTAAATCCATTTTACTTTGATTTAGTACTTTTGCAAGACCAGACTTCACAAATCAAGGACTGAACTTTGACAGCAAGAGTAGTTTCAAAAGGTGTTTTTCCTCTCACCTTCGAGAGAAAAGGAGTAAGACCTTTCTAGGGATTTCTTTTTTTTTTTTTTAACTCCAAAGATAAACACTGGTAGTATGGGAGGTTGAGGGGATTGGACTTGGCAGAGCTCTTTTGTTCAGAAGTAAATGTTGAGCCTACACTGAGATCCTGCAGATGGAACACAATCTGTGAGATTATTCCTGTTGTTTTTCCACTAATAAGTCAATTATGATTATTTGAAGGGAAAAATTAACAGGTACTCTCTGTTGGGCACTGAGGATAAAACTTTGGACTCTGGGTCAGAAGAAATGGAACAAGCCATAATCATAATCAAGCCATAATCATAATCAAGCCATAATAAACAAGCCTCACTTTTCATATGTATAAAATAATAGCAATAGTGGTTAGTATTTATTGAGCAGATGGAATTTCTACTTCTAATTTTCTCAATAGCCCACTTGAGTTTCTGGAATAATTTATTTAGTCAAATTTACATGAAAATGCCTGCCATACTATATACTATTGTTCTGAAAATCAAATGGGGCAGTTCATGTAAAACTATCTGAAAATTAAAGTTAAATTCTCAGTAGGGAGGATTCTTGGCTATCTTTCTTGAAATCATTTTTATAGCTATTTTGCATAATTCAGTTGCTCTCAGAGGAAAAAGAAGTTGTATACAGATTCTACATTTTGATAAGCAACGTCAAAATAAGAACATAGAGATAAATACTTTTTCCCTTGAGTAACAAACAACTTGAAAAAGTCGGGGTAATACTTTTGACAGATATTATTAACAGGAAATTGTGGAATTAGTATACTTAAAGTCTAGGGAGAAAAATTTTACATTTTTCTCAGGAACTCTAATAAATATGTCAATACAAGAATAAATGTGAATCTAAAATTAACCTAGTTAATATGACCAATAAAGAGTAATAATGGGTGGGAGATAGGGTTTTTCTAAAATATGCTTATACTTTTATTTCAAATACATCAAAATTATCATTCTTCTTTTTATATTTTTGAAACAATGTTAAAAATTATATAGCAAACATGAGAGTGAGAGAGAGAGCTAAGCAAGTAGGAATAAACTTTAGTCCTCAATCTCAGTCATGCAAAAATATATATTTTTAAATATTTTTCTACAACTTCATTTTTGACGCTGAGACTGCATGCTATCCATCTGGTAAAAAATTCAATTGTCATCATTACTGGTGTCCTTCCTATCTTGACCCCTTGGTTCTTTTCCAGTGCTAAGGCATTGAGGGATGTTCATTGGTATAACTATCTAATCATCCATTCCTCTGTTTGTACAACCTCTTCAGGTCTCTGTTGCTTCTATGCCAGGTGATACGATTTGGCTGTGTCCTTACCTAAATCTCGTCTTGAATTGTAGCTCCTATAATTCCCATGTGTCATAGGAGGAACCTGGTTGGAAGTAATTGAATCATGGGGGTGGGGCTATCCCATTCTGTTCCCATGGTAGTAAGTCTCATGAGATCTGATGGTTTTATAAATGGGAGTTCCCCTGCACACGTTCTCTTGCCTGCTACCATGTAAGATGTGACTTTGCTCCTCATTCATCTTCTGCCATGATAGTGAGGCCTCCCCAGCCATGTGGGACTGTGAGTCAATTAAACCTCTTTCCTTTTTAAATTACCCAGTCTCAAGTATGTCTTTATTAGCAGCATGAGAACAGACTAATACGCCAGGTTTTGATGAGAGAATGTTTTCCTATGTAATCTCATTCACATCAGGAATCTTGCTGCTTTCTTGGTTACACTGCCAGAAAACACAGATCTTTTTCTTACCTCCTTCACAAGCTCAGGGGATCTCTATTCTTGAGTGAGAGTCTCCCATCATCCATGGTATGATATTGTGAATAGATAGTTAGTCTTCAGCTCTACGACTCTTGCAATCTGCAGATTGATAAAAATGTATTTTGTGTGTTAATGAGATGACTGGTGACTGACCCCTAAATAGCCTCAGAATGGGGGTCACCAGAAAGACCAAGGCATGATTATAGGGTTGGGACTTTCAGCCCCATCTCCCAACTTTCAGAGAGGTGAGAGGGGCCAAAGGTTGAGGTGATCGACAATGGCCAATGATCTAATCCATATAGCCATGTAATGAAGTCTCCGCAAAAAAATAAAAGGACTGGGTTTGGGGAGCTTCTGGATAGCTGAACAAGTAGAAGTTCCTGAAAGGTGACACCCAAAGAGGGCATGGAAGCTTCATGCCCCTTCCCACATGTTTTGCCCTATCCATGTCTTTATCTGGCTCTTCATGTGTGTTCTTTGTAATACCCTTTGTGATAAAAAAGGAAACACAAGTAAGTGTTTTCCTGACTTCTGTGAGTTGCTCTAGTAAATTAATCAAACTGGGAAAGGGATCATAGAAACCTTAATTTATAGCCAATTAATCAGAAGCAAAGATAACAACCTGGGAGTGGCAACTGGGGTCTGAGGTGGGTGCAGTCCTGTGACACTGATCGCTTAAACTGTGGGATCTGCTGCTACCTCCAGGTAGGTACTGTCAGAATCGAATTAAATTAGAGGACACCCAGTTTGCTGGAGAATCTGGTGTCATAAGTGTGTTGTGGTATGTGAGAGTAGAAAAAATGCAAGCTTTTTTTTTCCTTTTTTTTTTTAATATGGATGCTCCTATCCTTGTGTATGTCAAACACATATTGTCTTAATCTGTAAGTCTTCTTTTACATGCTTTAAACTTCCTTAAGACTTACATGTTTATAAAACAAAAGCCAGAAATATTTGCAGTTTATTTCTGATTTCTGCCTCTGCTTCTATCCTTAGAACTGTTCAAACTGACAATTTTCTTAAAATGGATCAAAGGAGAGAGAAAAAATGTATAATTTAGCATGATATGTATAATTTTAGTATGTGTAATTTAGTATCTCACTGTGGTAGAATGAATAATCACCCCCAAAGATGTTCAAGTTCTAATCACTAGAACCTGTGACTGTCGCCTTATATGGAAAAACATATTTTGAAGATGTGAGTAAATTAAGAATCTTGAGATTAAGAGATTATCCAGTTGGGTCTTTTAAGATCCTTGTAACAGGGACCAGGAGAAGATAGAGTCAGAACAGTAGTAGGTGACAAGTTGATAGCAGCAGATATTGGAGTGGAGTGCTTTGACAATGGACCACAAGTCAAGGAATACTCTTATAGAAGCTAAAAGGGAAAGAAATTGATTCTGCCTCGAGGTCCTGAAGATCCCCAGTGAAACTGATTTTTGACTGCTGACCTCCAGAACCATAAGAAAACAAATTTGTGATGTTTTAAATCTCTGTATCTGTGGTGATTTGTTACAGCAATAGGAAACTACGAAAGTCATAATCCCCTCACTTAAATGCTAAAAGTTCTCAAAACTCAATGCTTGATAATAAATTCTCTTATTACATATTTTCTCTTAACTGGAAGAATTAAGATATTCTTAAATACTTTTCTCTTCCATGTGGTACATTAAATTATTTATCTAAAGATTCCATATTTTAGTGTTAACAAACCTTGTTTTTCTTTGCAAAAATTACTATACGTCTTCAAAAAGCATTTAAAACAAGGACAAAGTTGGTCCCCATCCATGAAGTGCTCTATCTGATAGTTTTAAATAGATTTGATCTTGACAGTTCCATATTTATTCATTAACTGAGAAAGAATTACAAATATTTACTGTTAACCCACTACATTTTAGGTCTTTTATCTAGTTCCTATGGGCATAATGGTAAATAGAAAGAAATAATCAAAACTACAAAATTATTAGTGCAATAATAGAAAAATATGAAGAAAGCTCTGATGTTGCAGGGCAGAATCTTATGTGAACCAATGAACCAGTCCTAAGGTATTTACATTGTCCAAAATTGAGTGTAATCGCCTGAATTTACTTAGTTTGACCAATGGGGTATATGCAAGCATAATTCAAGCGGAGACTTGATGCGCACTTGCTCATTGGAGCTTGTTGTTTAGGAACTCTTACTCTTGAGATCCAGACACCATGTGAAGAAGTGCAAGCTAGTCATGTGGAGAAACCCAAATAGAGAGGGAAAGAGTTTCCATACTATTAAGACATAGCGCTTGGGTAAACACATAGACAAAAGACTGTCTCTACGATATCTATTAGCATGGCTTCTGATCCTGCTAAAGAGCTAAACATGGAGGAAGCTGTCTTGAATGCTCCAGCTCCAGCAACCATCTGACCACAAGCAAGAGCAGCACAAGAATGGTGCAGCTTAGCCCCTGCCAACCTACACAATTGTGAGCAAATAAAATGGTGGATGTTTTAACCCACTAAGTTTTTGAACTGTTTGCTATGCAACAATAGATAACTGAAATAGAAATTAGTATCTGAAAGTAGGATACCACTGTAATAATAACCGAATACAGGGATAGTGGCTTTGGGACCGGGCAGTAAGGAGATTGTTGAAGGAAGCTTGAAGTGCAGGAAGGAGATTGCTATTAAAAGGTGGAGGGGATTGGAGTTGTATATTGGTAGAAAAATTGGGAGGCTATCACTTGCAGTAAATTGAAAGTGACTATCAATCTGTAGTCTAGACAAGGTAATTTTCAAGAAGAATATTGCAGGTATAAATGGTCTTTTTAAAGTCTTTCAAAAGAGAAGTGAACTAAAGAGGGAAATGTTCAGTTTTTGAACATAATTTAAAGCAATTTTTTTACAAATGAGAACTTGTTGGGTTGAAAAGCAAAACTGTTTTTCATTACCAGGCTTTCCAGTTGGTAAAAGGTTTTCAAGGTAAAAACAGGTCTCAGTGCATGTATGAAGCACAAGGTAATGACAGTAAACCACGACTTCAGAATAGTAAAAAGTCAAGGAAGGGTACAGCTACAAGACCTCTTTCAGAGAACTGAGAAATATTTAAGATGGTGCTTTATAAACTTCTCAGCCATACAAAAGACTTATAGGATATTAAGTGTATGTGTTTTATATTCATAATTTGATACTCAGGAAACCCACAAAGCTTTGAAAGGAATTATATTAGTTTGCACTAAAAGGAAGGAAGACATTTAAAGCAAAAAAAAAAAAGACAAGATTTCTAAATCCTACAGGCCAAACATAGTCTTAGAAAACTATTCACATGCAAATGCAGGGTATTATAATAGAAAATAAAGACCCCAGAGGGTGGAACAAAGAGCTGCAAAACAAAACAAACAAACAAACAAAGAAAACCACTCTCAGAGAGTAATACTGAGTTCTAACAAACTCACTATTTTTGTCCCGTGAACAATAAATAGGGCTAGATGCCAGAATTTCAACATTAGTGACTATTATGTGCCTCTCACCATCCCATCGATCTTTTTTTTTTTTGAGACGGAGTCTCACTCTGTTGCCCAGGCTGGAGTGCAGTGGCCGGATCTCAGCTCACTGCAAGCTCTGCCTCCCGGGTTTAAGCCATTCTCCTGCCTCAGCCTCCCAAGTAGCTGGGACTACAGGCGCCCGCCACCTTGCCCTGCTAGTTTTTTGTATTTTTTAGTAGAGACAGGGTTTCACCGTGTTAGCCAGGATGGTCTCGATCTGCTGACCTCGTGATCCGCCCGTCTCGGCCTCCCAAAGTGCTGGGATTACAGGCTTGAGCCACTGAGCCCGGCCCCCATCGATCATTTTTAAAGATGATATTCCATTGTGGTTCATCTGTCCCTATCTCACCATTGTAAATCCCTATTTGAACCTCAGTGTACAATATGGGTAATAGATAACTTTAGTTCACAGATCTTCAGATCAGGGATAACTGCATCAGAGGAGTCTTATCCATTATTCGAACGTCATTTCAGCAATGACATTCTGGACTCTGTGCCTGAGACTAATGCCATAAAGGAATGAAGCTTTAGCAGTCTTCTGCAAGGGGCAAGTAAGTATATTTTATATACACACACTCTTGTGAACAGAGAAAAATGAGACAAGTTAGCCTACCATGGTCTCATTGATGCTGTTAGAAGACATAAAACTCATGGGTGAGAGCTGAAAGATAGATTATTATTCCTAAGAATAGAAGTAGTCAGAGCATTTGCATTTTTGTGCTAGTTGCACAAGTCTCACTTCTCACAGGGTGAGGTGAAGAGGGCCACATTCCACCTGCACATGCAGCAGGTTGTGTTTACAGGAGAGGAAACCCAAGCCTAGGGAACCCAAAGCTTTCATCATCGGCAGGATGCTTGCTTGACCTTGCTCTGGATACAGACATCAATTTTATTTTACCGGCCTTTTGCTCCAGATAGAGACACTAGGCTTGCTTCAGGGAGTATTTATTATACAGGTACTCTCATAAAAGTATACAAAATCAATGTGCAAAAATCCCAAGCATTCTTATACACCAGTAACAGATAAACAGAGAGCCAAATCATGAATGAACTCCCATTCACAGTAGCTTCAAAGAGAATAAAATACTTAGGAATCCAACTTACAAGGTATGTAAAGGACCTTTTCAAGGAGAACTACAAACTACTGCTCAGTGAAATAAAAGAGGACACAAACAAATGGAAGAACATACCATGCTCACGGATAGGAAGAATCAGTATTGTGAAAATGGCCATACTGCCCAAGGTAATTTATAGATTCAATGTCATCCCCATTAAGCTACCAATGACTTTCTTCACAGAATTGGAAAAAACTGCTTTAAAGTTCATATGGAACCAAAAAAGATCTCGCATTGCCAAGACAATCCTAAGCCAAAAGGACAAAGCTGGAGGCATCACGCTACCTGACTTCAAACTATACTACAAGGGTACAGTAACCAAAACAGCATGGTACTGGTACCAAAACAGAGATATAGACCAATGGAACAGAACAGAGCCCTCAGAAATAATAACACACATCTACAGACATCTGATCTTTGACAAACCTGACAAAAACAAGAAATGGGGAAAGGATTCCCTATTTAATAAATGTTGCTGGGAAAATTGGCTAGCCATAAGTAGAAAGCTGAAACTGGATCCTTTCCTTACTCCTTACATGAAAATTAATTCAAGATGGATTAGAGACTTAAATGTTAGACCTAAAACCATAAAAACCCTACAAGAAAACCTAGGTAATGCCATTCAGGACATAGGCATGGGCAAGGACTTCATGTCTAAAACACTGAAAGCAATGGCAACAAAAGTCAAAATTGACAAATGGAATCTAATTAAACTAAAGAGCTTCTGCACAGCAAAAGAAACTACCATCAGAGTGAACAGGCAACCTACAGAATAGGAGAAAATTTTTGCAATCTACTCATCTGACAAAGGGCTAATATTCAGAACCTATAAAGAACTCAATCAAATTTAGAAGAAAAAAACCAACAACCCCATCAACAAGTGGGCAAAGGATATGAACAGACACTTCTCAAAAGAAGACATTCATACAGCCAACAGACACATGAAAAAATGTTCATCATCACTGGCCATCAAAGAAATGCAAATCAAAACCACAATGAGATACCATCTCACACCAGTTAGAATGGCAATCATTAAAAAATCAGGAAACAACAGGTGCCGGAGAGGATGTGGAGAAATAGGAACACTTTTACACAGTTGGTGGGACTGTAGATTAGTTCAACCATTGTAGAACACAGTGTGGTGATTCTTCAAGGATCTAGAGCTAGAAATACCATTTGACCCTGCCATCCCATTACTGAGGATATACCCAAAGGATTATAAGTCATGCTGCTATAAAGACACATGCACACGTATGTTTACTGTGGCACTATTCACAGTAGCAAAGACTTGGACTCAACCCAAATGTCCATCAGTGACAGACTGGATTAAGAAAATGTGGCACATATACACCATGGAATACTATGCAGCCATAAAAAAGGATGAGTTCGTGTCCTTTGTAGGGACATGGATGCAGCTGGAAACCATCATTCTCAGCAAACTATCGCAAGAACAGAAAACCAAATACCGCATGTTCTCACTCATGAGTGGGAATTGAACAATGAGATCACTTGGACACAGGAAGGGGCGCATCACACACCGTGTCCTATTGTGGGAAGGGGTTAGGGGGGAGGGATAGCATTAGGAGATATACCTAATGTAAATGACGAGTTAATGGGTGCAGCACACCAACATGGCACATGTATACCTATGTAACAAACCTGCACGTTGTGCACATGTACCCTAGAACTTAAAGTATAATAACAAAAAAAAAAAAAAAAAGAAAGAGTGCAGAACAAAGTCAGCTGGTGCATCTACTTGTAAGAAGTACAGAAATGCAAGACACTCATGGGTATTATCTGCAAGCAATTACTTTCACTTATTAGCAAAGATTTCTGTTTGTTCGTTTTAGTACTAGACATATTTCTTTTTATTTTAAAAACTTTAATCTCAATTCAGTTCAAAAATGATCCCCTTCCCTTATCTACCACAAGCTAAAACATTGCGTCCTCAGCTCTTGGAGTAAGGTGGCAGAGAAACCTCATCTTCTTCCCTTTCCTGGCATTTAGTTTCCATAGTAGGGACCATGTGGAGAAATGAGGGTGGAGGACAAGTATCTGTGGTGGAGAGATTCTCTGACCTCACTCTGGTTTCAATTGGTCTCACTTTTTCTCCTAGTGTCCTATTCATATGATGCTTAAGTGCTACACAGACTTATTTTTTTCACCTTGCCACAGGCTTTTTGCCTCCTCCAAAGTATAGTCCTGAATTCCTTTGACAAGTCAAAGGTACAAAATCCCCAATCCTCTCTCTAATATATACATCTAATCACTTGACCTCTATGACCTCTTGAGCAGCTCTGCAGCTCATCCCACACCACTAACCTCCATGGTATCCTTTCTTGCACATTCCCATAACCCTAAGTGGCCTTATTTTATTCCCAGATACATTACACTATGACCCTTTGAAAACTTGAAGGCATATCCCATTCCACTAGACCTCCAGGCCTCAGAAATCTCTATACAAGGAAAAGCACAAATATCTGTGTTCAAATTTCAGGGGTTATATGTCGAGTTATCCTAATTTTTCTGATACCCTAATAAAAGCAACTGAAGAGAATAGTATAACATACTCTGAGATTTCAGATGTTTATTCTGAGGATTCTCTCACTAAAATCTTCCCTAGCGTTGGCCTGAGTTGAGATTTTAATCTCTGCATCTCAGCAAGTGTCTAATTGGGAAAGACAAGACACAAGGCATCTCTTTCTGCAGGAATTCCCCAGTATCTATGAAAGATTTACTTACAGTGCCTACCTTGGTTTTGGGGAGGAAAAGCAACATTGCTCATATATATTTATCAACTGAGGGGTGGCAGTAAGACTGCTTCCAATGCCTCTTGGCAAGCCCTGCAGCACTGTGGCTAGATCCTACTCTAGGCTACTTGGAGACATCTTTCTGAACCTGCAAAGTAGGGTGCTAATGACCCTTTGTTTTCAGCTTTATCTTTTGCCTACAATTTTTAAACAGAAAGAAAAGTCATAATCAATATTTTGACTGAAAAGACAATTCACAATATAAATTACATTATGATAATCTATTCCTAGTGTGTTAATGTTGTATCATATTTTTGTTGATATTGTTATAACTTACCCCAAATATTTATTGGAAAAGTGGATTACAAAAAAATTCCACCCATAAAACAGACATCTGTGTATATAGCATGCATACATTATTTCTGACCTCCTAAGTTTTCTTGTTTATCTGAGCTGCTTCTGGATTGGAGATTCACATGAGAATCATAATTACAATAGTAGACCCAAGGTGGAAAACTGAGGATGAGCTAGAATGCTATGTATTCTAAGTATATTTTAGATATCTAGTGATTTTTTATTTTTGGTTCTCTTTAGAAGTCCTTTATTTTCCCAGGCTTCATTGATTCTTTACTCAATTTGTTGCCATAATGATGTGAAGCTTTTTCAACTCTCCTCAAACCCAGCTCAAATCCAATATTAATCACATATTGCTTCCTTCACTTATACCTCAAGATCTTTATTTTTAGTGTAAATAAGGACTACCTATGACCTTTGCTGAAATTCACATTCACAAATCTCTGACATATAAATTTTATTAGCTCAAGAATTTAAAATTTTTAACAAAACTTTTGCATAATTTGAATGTAAGTAATACATTGGGCCCTCTATTTCCCCACCTATATAAGGGGTGGCATTCTTCAAAGTATTATAAATACTTTGGAAGCAGCATAATCTATTAGATGAATGTACTGGTTTTAGAGTCAACCAGGTGTGCATTCATTAAGTCTTTCTTCATTTTTGAAGGAAGATAGACGTTTGTTGACAGCTAAGGGCAATAAAAAGTATAAATGCCTTAAATATGATAAACAGAGTGTCCAACACTTCTGCAAAGAGTGAGATAGTAAATATTTTCAGCTTTTCAGTAAATATTTGATCAGGCACAACTACCCAACTCTGTTGTAGCATCAAAGCAGTCACAGAGAGTACATCAGCAAATGACACCAGCTGTGTTCCAATAAAAATTAATTTACGAAATCATGTGCTGAGCTAGATTTGGCCCACAAGCTATAGCTTGTTCACTCCTCTAAAAGAACATGAAAATGACAAAATCACATTTATGAATGCATTAATTATAAAATATAATTCGGCTCTCATTTTGTAATTCTTTAAATAAGTTTTCCTAAAAGAAAGAAAATGAAAACAAGACTTGATTATGGGGTTATAGATTAAGCACTACTGTGCCAGATTTTGTATCTCTAATTGCTACACATCTGTCCATATGATGTGGTGGCAGTTACTTTAAAAATGAGATTTGAGGTAGAGTGCATTACTTTCTGTCTGTAGTAATTGAATTATAAACCTGTACTCTTCGGCATGTAGCTTTCAGTGCTTTCCTATAGTTTGTGGAATAAATTTTCCAACCCCTTGATTGTTTTTTTTTTTTTTCATGTGACTTTCTTTGACCAATGGAATAATAGAAGATTTGACATGAACAGAAGTTTATAAAGCTACAACATGATTGGCCCTGTACTTTTGAACCTATGGTAGGACAAGAAGGATTTGCTTAGACTAGCCTGCTGGTCCCAAAGGAGGATATGAAACATGTGAGGCAGAGCCATCCCCAGGTGAACTCAACTGGTTCCAGAGTATGAATGAGAAGACCAGTAGAACCATCCCAGCAAGACTGACTTGGACAAACTTCCACCAGTCTGAAGATCTGTTGGATAACTGATTCAGTGTTTTAAGCCACTGAGCTTTGGGATACTTTTTAATGCAGCATTATTTCGGTCAGAGTGAAGTGGTTAAAGAGTTAATATTCTTATGTACATTACACACAGTCAGACCGATACATACGTGTGCACACACACACAGAGAAATATAGGTCTAATGGCTTAGAATTTACACTTTAATTTCCTTCTATTACTTGACATATTTTTTATTTTTCAGTTTTCATTGCTGGTTTCAGGAAATGATGCTAGAGAGGTAGGCCAGAACCAAACAGAATAGGATATGCCAAGATAGAACACAGTAGACATAAGAAGCCACTGAAGGATTTTAACCAACATCTCATATTTATATTACAGTTTAAAGTTGTCATATTTTCAATCAGATATGAGTAAGTAGAGTTTTATTTTTCATAAAAGAATTATTTGCACATATAGCTTCGTATCTGCTAATGGATAAAATAACTTAAACTTGGTCCTGCCAGGCAACCCATTTTCTTCCAGTTTAAAATTTAGTCTTTTTCAGGTTAGCTAGGCCAATTCCAGGTGATCCTCCTACCTTCTTTCTCCCATTTCCACACCACCCTTCTTTTTCATCTCTCCCTGGAAGGTATCTGACCCTAAAGAAAAACTCGTAAGAGTGAGGATTGGAGAGAACTCTGTTCCACTAGTTGCTTTCTGGGCCTTTTCTGGTCTCCACTGTTGATGTATCCATCCCTTCTGGCCTTTGGGTGCACTGAGGCATCTTGCTATCGCCTATGGTTATGCCATAGCTCCTAGTCAAAAGGCTCATGTTCTTTTCTTTTCTTCTTTTTCGTTTTTTCTTTTTTGACAGAGTCTTGCTCTGTCACCCAGACTAGAGTGCAGTGGCGTGATCTCAGCTCACCTCAGCCTCTGCCTCCAGGATTCAAGTGACCCCAGCCTCCCGAGTACCTGGGATTACAGGTGCCCACCACTGTGCCCAGCTAATTTTTGTATTTTTAAAGAGATGGAGTTTCACTATCTTAGCCAGGCTGGTCTTGAACTCCTGACCTTGTGATCCACCAGCCTCGGCTTGCCAAAGTTCCGGGATTATAGGCGTGAGCCACCACGCCGGGCCAAGGCCCATGTTCTTAATACTTTCCTAGTCTTACTCCCATGTGTCTTTGGATCTGCTTTATCACATTTACATACCCTTGGCAAATAGGAACTTATGAATGTTTCCCATTCACATGTATGCTGTAGGGAACTAGAACCAAGGGTTATCTTGAGCCCATTCTCTCTCCTGAAACACACTGCATACATTCAGGTGTTCTTTGAGATGGTACTTTCCTAAAGGTCAAAAGTAAAGGGAAATACAAACTTCTCCTTTCAGCTGGTATGAAAGGTAAGAAGACAGACTCTAAGGTAATGCCTCTCAAACTTTAACTACTATGAATCATTTAGCAATCTCTTTAAAAGGGAGACTTTTATTTAGTAGGTCTTATTTGGGGCCCAAAATTCTACATTTTAAACACGTTTCTAGGTAATGCTAATACTGCCAGTCCATGGACCACACAATGAGAAACAAGGATCTCAAATTCTAAAGCACCTGAAGACTAACTGGAAAGCAAAGTTAATGTAGAAGAAAGGGCTTAGGATAGCTTACCACCCTCTCAACTGGCCTTGCCAACTCTTTAGTACTGTTTGACTTTCTTCCGCGGAAATCCTGAAACCCACCAAATTTACTTTCAAAGTTCACAATCATCACTCTGTGTTGTTAGCTACTTTCTGTTACCTTAAATTCTTTAAAACAGTTTTCTGTGCCTAATTCTTTCGGTACTGCTTTTGCCTAATCCAGATGAGCACAGAAGATTCTCAATAAATACACGATGAAAAGTCTGTGCTCTCAAATTAAAAGCTATGGAAAATATTCCAGTATCTTTATCAAATATCTTCATAAGTTTAAACACAACAACAAAACTTCATCAACTAGTTTACTTGTACTGACAATGTAGAGTGAACAACCTGGTCACCCACTTTCTGGTTACTAAATTTAAAAAAAGGAGAGAAAGAAATTTACATCTACTTTGGAAAACTGAAAATATTATTGATATTTACCTTTCCCTCTCTTTTCTTCTCCATCCCCATCCTGTACTTCTTGCCCTATAATATCCATTGGCTAAGTGTTGAAGCACTAAAACTAAAATATTATAGTCAATCTAAGATAGAATTTTGCTATGTGTTTATAAGATTGTAATTCATCCCACATGTTTACATACTATTCCTCTTAAATGATTAATAATACAAAGTAATATATACAATGTGTATTATATATTGTATTCATCTGTTTTTACACTGCTGATGAAGACATACCCTGGACTGGGATGAAAAAGAGTTTTAATGGACTTATAGTTCCAGATGGCTGGGGAGGCCTCACAATCATGGTGGGAAGCAAGGAGGAGCAAGTCATGTCTTACATGTAGGGCAGCAGACAAAAAAGGGCATATGCAGGGAAACTCTCCTTTTTAAAACCATCAGATAACAAGAGACTTATTCACTCTCACGAAAGCAGCATGGCAAATAACTGCCCTGATGATTTAATTACCTCCTACCAGGTCCCTCCCACAATATGTGGGGATTCACAATAAGATTTTGATGGGGACACAGCCAAACCATATCATATATTATGGAAAGTTTTCTAACATAATGCTTCTAGAAGCCTTTTTCAAAACACAAAAATAATTATTATAGTATAAGCTGTCTGTACAACATTCAAACAACCAGTTGGTGATGTTATAAAATCAAATGAGAGAGGAGGAACTGATCCAAGCAGCAGGAACACATATCCAAAGTAAAATTTGCAACAGAGCATGTTGAGATCATGGTTTTAATTTTTGAAGGACATTATTATCTTTAAACTATTATTTTCCAAGCTCATATATGGTCATTTTGAAGGTTCCCTGAATGTTACATTTGATTTTAAGGTCTAATCCAAAATGAAATATAGAATGTGCTTTGTTTTCTATAAAAATGTCAATGACTATCTCTTAAATTAGTCAAGGAAAGACAGATTACCAAAATTCAAACTTACTTGAATTATTTTTAAGTGATTCCGGGCAATACATATATAGAAGCCATGGAAAGTTTTAGCTTCAAATCACAAAACTGATATAAGGGGGGGTTATGGAAAATATTTGGTCACCTTAATTATAGGTTTAAATGCCACAAACACTATAATAATAGTTTTAATTTACTTTTTTTGATTGCTAAACAACTAAGCCAACTTTACAAACATTAAATTTAATAAACTCGATATCTCTTTAAAGCAGGATTTCTTTCTCTCCCTGGGCATCATTTACTAATAGGTAAAAACAGAGTAATAAATAAATGGCTTCCCAAAGGCAGGTAAGGCCAGACCAGTTCTGAAAACAGAACCAAAATTTCCCCCATTTTCTTGCTTTTACTCTCTATAACTGTTAATTATAATAAAACATATGGAAATGTTTTCCTTAAATGATATTCTTGCTCTGTTATTGTATTTTCATTAATATTTTTACTTTATTTAATTTATTAATATGAGGATGAAACCGTTTGGCATCTCTTTTCCGCCACTCAATGTTATTTTCAACAGATTGTTTTCTATTTTGTGGCAGTGTTCTGGAAACCACCTACTCATTCATGTTCGATGTGGTCAGACCACTGTGGTGAACTGAAGACTGAAGACCACCGTTACTATTTGTTTAGTGTTTACATTTTGTTTAATAGGGGTTTCCTATTTGGGACTACTTTAGGAGATGCATTTCAGATAATTATGACAGGAAAACAGTTGAGAATAGTCTACATGACGCAACCCTAGACTGTAATTCTCAATCTTGTCTTCCACTGAAGAAACATGTTTTCACTACATTTATGTCTTTCTCTCCACTATTTCTTAGGTATAGAAATATTTTTAAGGTAGACAAAAGAATGTGTGTGTTTAGTCCTTAGATATTTTATTTATTGATTTCGTAAGTTGTGAAAATATTTTGCCTGAAAGCTCAGTTATATTATTCTTAGATTTCATTTGTTGGCAGCCACTATTAGTTTATTTATTTAAAAAATATTTTACGTAGAAAAAGGTGCTGTGGCTGTATCCTGAAACCTTAGATGTTTCTCCCATTAGACTTATCTATTTTGTTTGTGACATGATAGCTTAGCAGGACACAGTAGACCATTAGGAAAATAAGCAAATTCTTATCTGGTAGTCATTAATTAGAATCACTCATTCTCATTTTTCTCAGGCCTGGAAGTGGGTTCATTTCTCATTCTGGAAAATATCTTGATAGAGAAGTAAGTGCTGGTGAAAAGTGAATATGAGGCAGACAGACGGGAACGGAGAAGGGACTACAACTACGTTTGTCTATGTAATCATTGACAGGGGTGAACAAAGACAGGGTCAATGACTAGCTGCTGGCATTGTCATATTTCAGGGCTTAAGTTTTGATGTAGAAATAGCAAATATGAAACATGTTCATCGTCAGTCTCTTCTGTCTTTTTGAAGGGACTTCTAAGCCCTGTCAGCTATTAGCTTTAGATAACAGAGTTTTAATATACCACATTGATAACAACTATTATTGTTATCAATAACAAGGACCTTTTATTCCTTTATCAATATCAAGGACCTTTTATTCCTTTTACTTAAAATGTCCTATAACATGCATCATTGCTGATGTTAAGTAGCTTTTGAGTAACAAAACTGACAGAGGAGTGGTTTACAGTAGTTTCTGTTTAGTCCTGTGAATCAGAAAAAAATAAGAATAACATGTTCTTTTTATAAAGTCAGTATATTGAAATTAAATTAAATTACAGAAAACCTAAAACTTAAGAAAACTTAACAAGTGTTTGCTAATTATAAATGCACTTTAAGTATTACTTGTCAAGCTTTAATAATGAGCAGATTCCTTTTAAAGGGGAAAAAAAATGCTCTCACAGACCAGTGAATAAGAGATTCATGAATCCAAATTTGAGATTCCTCAATTTAAGAAAACATCTTTGAGGTGTAAATTATCAATGAGAAAGAAAATATTTTGGCTTTAAATATAACAAAACAAAGTTTTTAAAGGTTAAGACCAAAACAAAATCAGAGAAAAGTCCTATGGATCATGTAGATCCCTAAATAAGGGCTCTAACCTGAATTTCTGGATAAAAACCTGACAAGATACTTGGGAGCATCTGATTTATTTAATAAATTGCTGAAAGAATTTAAACATTTTCTAAAATTGCCTCTATTAAAGTTGGTAATGTCACAAAGCCTGTAAGTGAATATGACTCAATCTGCATTTTGGAGAACTCAGTAATACACATAATTTGTAAAAACATGTTTATGTAGTAATTATGACATGTTCCAGCATCATCATTTTGACAGAGATCAGTGGGAGCAAATCACTAGATTATCAATGTAGAGGAAATGGTCACTGAACCACAGCCAAATTTTATTGGGACAAAGTATTATAAGACATGGGCCCAAATGATTACTTTTTGTGGAAAGATTAATAAGTGTGGATATTGGCCATGGGAGTAGAGTCAATGACTCTTTAGTTTAATAACAGAGTAATGAGAAATTCGTCATCTGAATTCTTGCTGAGCTAGTTACTTAAATGTGCCCATGGGAATGAAATGAGGTAATCGTGAAAGTCTTTTGAAATCCCCCAAATTGTCCTCATTTAGAAGAAAAAGTCCAGAGACCCTAATTTCAATTAACTATTTTCTAAAATACTGAAGGAAGAAGGTGTGGTTTGTTATATGGTGGTTTTTATTTTTCTCTAGCAAGTCTCAGTTTTCTGAGAGCCCCAAATTAAAAAAGAAATTTCAAGTTTAGTGTAAGAGGCAGTGAGGAGAGAAGCAAATGGATAGTTACCTCCTTCTCTCATAAGTCTATGCACAAACCAGAACCAAATTCTATTACCACCACATTAAAGAAAAGAGGAAGAGTTGTTGGCCATGCTAATAGAGCTTCTATCAGACATTAACCCTGTGTGTGGTGGTTCCAGAAGCCAGTTCTCTAATTCTTGACAATTTTTTCATAAGCACCGACTAAGGATCACAGAAGGGGTCAGATATTCTGATATCACTGTGAATTCGTCACTCAGTTTATTTAAACATATCTCAGTTCTATGTAAACAGAAAGTATAAACATATTTGCAACCTGTTTATTATTCATCATATTTGCTACATTTTATGAAATGCCCTTTGTGGACCAGGTGCTATGCTAAAAGCCTTATATATCTCATCATAATTAAACATTACAAATAATGCTAAGAGCAGGTATACAGCCAAATATGTTCAATGTAGCACATGAGAGATACAAGATTTGAAAGCCATCTGTTTCTTATTCTTACGTTCTAAGCCACTTCATTATACCACTCTTCCATTGTTTTTGCTTCTATATAGCCATTTAAGACTAGGTGATATATTCCAAAGGAGTTTGTTGACTCATAGGTTCATTTAGATTGTAGGTTTTAAATCTAGATGGTAATTCACACATTTGGGATTTCAATACCAATCGCAACTGGTCTGCTTCAGTTGTTAATTTTTAAAAATCCAGCAAAAGGAAAAATATGATTTTTCCTTTTCCTGTGCTATGAATAACCAAGTGGACAGTTTCCATGTGCATAAGAACTCATTGTATGAATAGTATATACAATAACTATATTATGTTTAATATATTGCATATTATTGTATAAATAGTATACTATTTATATAATGAGTACTATTGATACAATGAATATATACTGTAAAAATAAATATATAAATATATATGCTATAAAATATATAGTGTGTATGTGTGTGTGTGTGTATATATATATATCACACACATCTTGGCTTGTGTGGTGTCTAACCTGTGTTATTATAAGAGAAAATGAAACCAAGAGGACAAATTTATTTATTTACTTATTTTGAGACGGGGTGTTGTTCTGTTGCCAGGCTGGAGTGCAGTGGCACGATCTCAGCTCACTGCAACCTCCACCTCCAGGGTTCAAGCGATTCTCCTGCTTTAGCCTTCCAAGTAGCTGGGACTACAAGCATGCACCACCATGCCAAGCTAATTTTTGTATTTTTTAGTAGAGACAGGGTTTCACCATATTGGCTTGGATGGTCTTGATCTCTTGACCTCGTGATCTGCCTGCCTCGGCCTCCTAAAGTGCTGGGAATATAGGCATGAGCCACCGCTCCTGGGCGACACATTTATTTTGCTACTTAATCAGCCATAACCTAGAGGTCATAGCATTGCAGTTCAGTATAAGGCTGGAGAGGTAGATTTTGGCCACACACACAAACACACACATATCAGACATGTATAAATGCACACACTCATCAGACCAGTGGGAATCTGGGTCACAGTATTTCATGGACAAAAGGTTTGGAAGATTTGATTAATAAAGTAGGCAATGACATTAGACTACAAAAATTATTCTGGAAATCAATGATCTCAATGTATTCTTGATTCCTCCAACTATCTGTTGTATCAAATTCCAGTTTGAGCATCATATTTTAAGACTACTGTAAGCCTCTGACATCAGAGGACAGTAGCAAGATGATGGGGACCTAAAATTAGTACTAATATTAAGATGGCGAAAAACTGAAGGTGAGTTTAAGAAAATGAAAACGATGCTTAGTTAAATGACAATTTTCAACAAGTATTTGAAAGGTTGTTATGCAGAAGCAGGAAAGAACTTATCTCTATGTGGTTCTCAAGGGCAGAACTAAGACCAATGGCTAAAAGCTACAGAGAAGTAGACATCAAGTTTAACTCAAGAAAAACTTTCTAGCGATTAATACTTTTCCATAGTTAAACAGGTGACCTTAAATTCTCACAGAATGGGAAAAAATGAAAAGTACCCTAGAACTCTTTTAGTCTTGTTTCTTAATTTTACGGATGAGGAAATTGAGGTTTGGCAATAAGTGATTTGATGAAGGTGATGAAAACTAATAGTGGATCCAGAGTTATAACTCTTTCTCTCCTCTTGTACAAACTAATGTTTTGGATTTTTTTCCTTTTGTTAATACTCCATGCCATCTCCAAAGCAGTGAACTTGTCATTGTTTTTCATTCATTCAGAAAATGCTTAATAACTAATCACATGCAGCCCAATAGGGGATTTGTAAAAACATCATAACTTTGGGGAGACTTTCTTAAAGAAGACTTACTCAATTTTTCAATTAGAGATGACTAACACAGAGACTGGCATGCAGCTATTGTTAAATCAACTGAACAAGACTGAATAAAATGGAGGATTATTCCATACACTCCTCAAATCCTTCCAACTCTCAGCCTAATAGCATATGAACTAGGAAACAAAATTGGTTCAGAACAGAGGTCTAAGTGTGAGACTATGGTATAGGCAGAGTCAATAGAAGAGAAATGAGGGGAAATAGGACTCTAGAGAAAGCAGGAGGAGTAAAAAGCAAAATCATAACAGAGTAAGAGTCATGGAATCTGCTTTGGAAATCAAAACTTACATTAAGGAAGGTTTAAATATAGGCATGCTGGAAAGTAGGGGGTTAACAATAGACTTCTTTCTAAGTCACATGCAAAGTAATTTTTTAAATATTGTAGTGAAAAGGTAACAAAATCCAATTTAACACACTCATTCCTAAGCTATTATTTGGGGGTAAGACCAATTCTACTCCTTAAAGCATCTTCTATGACACTCTTTTTCATCTTATATTAAATCTTTTCTGGAGGAAATGTTCATTAGTTCAAATAAAGCTATTGTTCCTGGTTAAAAGAGTAACGCCAACTCGGAGTGGTTTTGTGGGTTTATTCTCCACTTGAGACTAGAGGCTTCAACTTCGTTAGCAAACCATATTGTTTTAAATTAAATTTCCAAATAAAGATACTTGGGTGTGAATTCAACTGAAAATATTTTGCAAAACTAAAAAAAAAAATTTCCAAACTCTAAAAACATTCCAGCGGTTTTGAAAAACTGAAACATGTTGAGGGTTAGTTATTGCCAAGGATTTTAAAATAATGGTTTGTAACCATACCTGCCCCACAAAACCTAGCTGCGGTTCAAGGCACACTTCCGTCCCATACATAGGTTAACAGTGACATCTTGTGGTCAGTTTTTACTTAAACATACAGGCAAAGTACAGAAATACATACTTTCATCATTACAAAAATATCCAATTTCTCCTTGCTCTTCCAAATATTTCTATGGTACTTATCCACTATGCAAACACTCTTTTATATTTTTTATTTTTGTGGGTACGTACTAGGTGTATATATTTATGGGGTACATGAGATATTTTGGTAAATGCATGCAATGCATAATAATCACATCGTGGAAAATTGGTGGATAGCCATCTCCTCAAGCATTTATCTTTTGTGTAGAGACAATCCAATTACACTCTTTTAGTTGTTTCAAAATGTACAATTTAATTATTATTGACCATAGTCCTCCTGTTGTGCTATCAAATACTAGGTCTTTTTCATTGTTACTATTTTTTTGTTCTCATTAAACATCCTCACCTCCTCCCATTCCCCCACTACGCTTCCTAGCCTCCGGTAACCATCCTTCCGTTCTCTATCTCCATGAGTTAAATTGTTTTTTAAATCTTATGAATGAGTGAGATCACACAATGTTCTTGTCTTTCTGTGCCTGATTTATTTTACTTAAATAATGACCTCCAGTTTCATCCATGTTACTGCAAATAATCAAGTCTAGTTATTTTTCACGACTGTACTTATGTACCACATTTTCTTTATCCGTTTATCTGTTGGTGGACACTTAGGTTGCTCCAAATCTTGGCTATTGTGAACAATACTGCAACAAACATGAGAGTACAGATATCTCTTCGATATGCTGATTTCATTTCTTTTGGGTATACACTCAGCAGTAGGATGGTTGAATTGGATAGTAGTCCTATTTTTAGTTTTTTGAGGAACCTCCAAACTGTTCTCCATAGGGGTTGTACTAACTTACGTTCACACCAACAGTGTACAAGCCTTCCCTTTTCTCCACGTCCTTGTCAACATTTGTTATTATTGCCTGTCTTTTGGATAAATGCCATTTTAACTGAGGTCAGATGATATCTCATTGCAGTTTCGATTTACATTTCACTGACAATCAGCGATGTTGAGCAACTTTTTATATGCTTTTCTGACATTTGTATATCTTCTTTTGAGAAATGTCTACTCAAATCCTTTGTCCATTTATTTACTTATTTATTTATTTATTTATTTTTTTGAGACCGAGTCTCGCTCTGTCGCCCAGGCTGGAGCGCAGTGGCCGGACCTCAGCTCACTGCAAGCTCCCTCTCCCGGGTTTACGCCATTCTCCTGCCTCAGCCTCCCGAGTAGCTGGGACTACAGGCGTCCGCCACCTCGCCCGGCTAGTTTTTTGTATTTTTTTCGTAGAGACGGGGTTTCACCGTGTTAGCCAGGATGGTCTCGATCTCCTGACCTCGTGATCCTCCCGTCTTGGCCTCCCAAAGTGCTGGGATTACAGGCTTGAGCCACCGCGCCTGGCCTATTTATATTTTTTATTTTTATTTTTATTTTTTGAGACGGAGTCTCTCTGAAGCCCAGGCTGGAGCCGCCTCCCGGGTTCACGCCATTCTTCTGCCTCAGCCTCCAGAGTAGCTGGGACTACAGGCACCCGCCACCACACCCTGCTAATTTTTTGTATATTTAGTAGAGAAGGGGTTTCACCATGTTAGCCAGGATGATCTCAATCTCCTGACCTCGTGATCTGCCAGCCTCAGCCTCCCAGAGTGCTGTGATTACAGGCGTGAGCCACCGTGCCTGGCCAATCCTTTGTCCATTTTTAATCCATTGTTAGATTTTTTTCCTGTAGAGTTGTTTGAGCTCCTTATATACACTGGTTACTATCCACTTGTCGGTTGAGTAGCTTGCAAATATTTTTTCCAATTCTTTGGGTTGCCTCTGTGTTTTATTGACAGTTTCATTTGCTGTGCAGAAACTTTTTAACTTGATGTGATCCCATTTGTCCATTTTGACTTTGGTTGCCTGTGCTTGTGGGCAAGAAATTTTTGCCCAGAAGAATATCCTACAATGTTTACTCATAGTATTTTCATAGTGAGAGGTCTTAGATTGAAGTGTTTAATCCATTTGATTTGATTTTTGTGTATAGTGAGAGATACGGGTCTAGCTTCATTCTCCTGCATGTGGATCTGCCCTACAGGATATCCCTTCATGATCCTAAGTGGTATATACTGAGTGTTATAAGTGAAAACTTTCCACAAATATGAAATTAATATGTAAGTGTTGAAGGAGAGTGGGAAAATCATATCTGTTAAACTTGTTAAGATGAACGAAGCTAAAAATCTTCATTTTCCTGATGCTTTCATCTTTCTTATCCTTACCACTGACATCACAGAATACTAGGTAAACATAATAAACATAATAACAGTTAACATTTGTTGAACAGTCATGACACATCTGTTACCCCTCTAAGCACTTTGAAATGGTATTACTGCATTTAAACATAACAACATCCCCATCAAGCAGTTATGTCGTTATTTCCATTTTAAACATGAGTAAAGGGGACACAGAAAGGTAAAATGACTTTCCCAAGATGGCAACACTAATCATTGGTAGAACTATGATTTGCCCAAGGCAATCTGACTCCACTAGATGCACTTATCCACTAATCTGAAAAAGAGGTGCTGCTGGATCAGAACACATGGGTCTTTATCCTCTAGCTAACCTACATTGCAGAATGAATCATCACCTTAGTTTTTACTCCTAGTGTTCCCTGATAATCTTAAAGGCCACAATCATAAAAATTCCACCTCTCTTTTTATAGGAAGTCACTGTAGTCATAGTGATATTTTCTAATTAACTCAACATGCAACTAATTTAAGAACTTGAACGCAACAGACTGATTTCAAATTTCAAGAATGAATAAAGAAGATACACTAGTTTTTCTTGTAGATCTCCAGGTGCTATAAATTCTAAGGATCTTTCTCATCAATTTCTTGAACTAGAAATTAAAGTCTCTTCTCTTTTGTGATGCACTAAAGTTCAATTTCTCTATATAAATGCAATTTGAGGTATTAATAATTGGAAAATAATGTACAAAAGCCAATCATGAGAGTGTTGAGGGCTGCCTGTGTGTGTACATATATGTATGCATTTGTGTATGTGTGAACTTATAAATACACACCCATAGATCCTGTTTTTATGCAACCCAAACCCCATTGTGCATTATTCTAATAACTCAATCTGTAAACCTTACCCTCTGATCTTCTCTTGATGTTTTGCATACCCTTTTGCATACCCTTCTGGGATATCCCTGGCTCTTCTACTTCATTGCTGGAAAAAAATTAAGCATTCTCTAGATTTCTGTCAGTGAATTTAAGTTTCTGCACTTGACTACCCCCTTAGCAATATCTAAGCAGAGTTTAACCTAGAAATTTAGAGCAAAAATGTTTTAATACAGGAAATTATTTTGCTGTACAATATAGGCAGACAGTTTGCCTTCAGAAATTCAGAAATGCAGCTTTTAGAGGGAGGTCAGCATCATTGGTTTCAGCTACCTGCAATACAGAAGGAAATAATTTATTTCGTAGGGAAAAACATGAAAAAAACTCTTATCTCACACCACACACAGAAATAAATTCCAGCTGAACTAAAGACTAAAATGCGAAAAAAACCCAAAATTATTCAAATTTTGGAAGATAATGTATCACAATGTCATATTTGTGAAGTATTTCTTTAACCAGATTTTTTTAAATGAGCAAAATACAAATATGATCACATTGAAGTTTAAGAACTTCTCTTTATCAAATGTAATACTGAAGAAAGTGAAAAGTGAAGCCACAAACTGGGCAACATATTTACAAACTATTCAAAAAAAAAAAAAGATGAACAAATCCTGAATAGGCACTTCACAGCAGAGGAAATAAAAATGATCAATAATTGTATTAAAATAAGCTCAAATTCATTAGTAGGCATGGAAATGCAAATTAGAACCACGAAAAGATGTCATTTTACCCAATGAATGAAAACTTAAAAGTCTGACAATAACAAGTGTTGCTGATAATAAATTGCTAGTAAGTGAAAGAACTGTTCAAAATTGATATATAATAGTTAAACTAAAACACTGTTAGAAAACAGTTTGTCATCTTACTAGAGTTGAAGATGATTCAGCCATCTTTATTCCAGACACTCCACTTCTAGCATACACTACAGAGAAGTGTATATTTAAGGAGGGCTGTTTAAAATAGGTCAAAATGAGAAGCAATGCAAATGTTAAACAATAGGAGGATTATCTACTGAGAGATATCCATAGAATGTAATACTATATAACATAAAAATCATCAAACCACAGCTACAAAATTCAACTTGGATATATCTCATAAAGTTGAATGACCAAACACATTACAGAAGAAAATACAAAGCATGTCTTCATTTATATAAAGTTCAAGAACATGCAAAACTAAACAATTGAGAAGCCATAAAAGTTGTTCACTGTGGAAATCCAAGGTTGCCCTTCAGAGAGGGTAGATATTTAGGAATATCCACTCATGACAAAACTACAGAGACAAAATAATAATAAACATAAAATGCAAGACAGTGGTTACCTCCGGTGGAGAAAAGGAGGTATAGGATTGGACTCACAGTGGAGGGGGAACTCTTGAAAGCAACTGGTGATGTCCTTTTCTTGAGCTGGAAGGTAGGAATGTGATTATTTTGTTTAATTCTTAAATTTTACAAAAAATTTATCAATATTATATGTATTCAATATTAAATTACAAAATTTAAAAGGACTCGCTGGTTCCACTTCCTCACCTGCATAACCTGGCCTCTCCTACTATTCTTCACTACCATCTGAGTTATCTTTCTTGTATGCAAACATTTCTCTGTTTATAGTTTTACAGTGGTTGTCCATCCCTTACAGGAGTGTATGTAGCATACAAGGCTCTGCAAAAGATACAGTCATTAAAATATCATTAATTTTCCAGTTTATCCTCTCCAAATTTGAACTTGGGCACAGACTATTAAACTCAGTGTAGAAGATCAGCACAACCAGAACTCGACTTTGGAATCTGTACATCATCAGGAATATTCAGCAAGTAATTGTCCACTTGATGGAATAATATATAATGCATGTATTCAGATTCTGGTGAAGCATTGCTTTTCTTCCACATTTCTTACTTCTAAATCAAGTTTTGTTCTGATTTTTAAAAGAAATAGGCTGACGGGCATGGTGGCTCATGCCTGTAATCCCAGCACTTTGGGAGGCTGAGACAGGTGGATCACCTGAGGTCCGGAGTTTGAGAGCAGCCTGGCCAACATGGTGAAACCCCATCTCTACTAAAAATACACAAAATAAGCTGGGTGTTACGGCAGATGCCTGTAATCCCAGCTACTTGGGAGGCTAAGGCAGAAGAATCGCTTGAACCCAGGAGGCGGTGGTTGCAGTGAGCTGAGATCATGGCACTACACTCCAGCCTGGGCAACGAGAGTGAAATTTTGTCAAAAGAAAAGAAAAGAAAAGAGCAATCTGTAACCAGTAAAGATAAATTAGAAATTACAAGGAGAAAAAATACCAATAATCCCATCATTTCCTTGCAACTTTTGTTAATATTTTATTGCACTTCTTTCCTGTATTTTTCTGTGTCATTATGTGTGTATGTCTTATCTTATCATGTAGTTTATACATTTTTTTTAATCTTGGGTTTTAAACTCATCTTTATTTCAAAACTATTTTACTATTTTAAAAATGTTATTTTAATGGTTTCATAGTAGTCTTAATTTAAATATACTACAACTTATTTTATCAGTCCTCTACTACTAGATAGATATATGTGTGTGTATATATATGTACCCCTCATAATGATTATATAAAATTGTGCCTAGAGGAAGGGAAAGAGGCAGAGTGGTGACTCAAATGCAAGGGAGAAAGAAGTTTAGAGGAACAGGGTTTCTTTCACTAATTGTGAAGAGAGAGAGAAAACTTCCAGACAGAGGACCAGGAAGCTGGATGGAAGAAACTCACCAACCAAGTGGTAGTAGAAAAACGACTGCCCCCACCTGCAGGTCAACAACCCTGGGTACTTTAAACTCTCGTGACTGGGAAGTAGGGACTTAGATCTGCTGGAGATTAGGTGGAAATGATAGTGCCATGATCGGTGAGCTTCTAGTCCTTGACCTGGGCAAAACTAAACTTTTTCCAGAGACTGGGAAAGCAACCCACTGTCAACACTAAAAGTTGTGTGTGTCTTGGATGCCATAAGGCACTCTATTATCCATGCCATGTAAATATGCAGAGACACCTTTGCATCAAATAACATAGCCCTTCTAATAAAAAAAAAAAAAACACAGTTGTGTGTGTGTGTGTGTGTGTGTATTTAATATGTTAAATTATATTGAGTCACTCTGATGGAATTATAAATTTTTTCCTCAGGGTCAGAAGTAATGACCATTTTAATAGACTGAACTATATCACCAAAATACTCCCCAGAAAGGTGGTAACAATTTACTTTCCAATATCATACTTTTGATGCCTCTTCATAAATTATTTGAGACTATTTTAACTACTTGAGTTATTTTAGAAAAATATTAATTTTAGGCCAACTTATTTCAACATAAATTTGAAGGAACTATGTTGAATAATGAGAGGAAAATTATTGTTTTTCTCCTATGTCATCTTACAGACAAGTTTTCATTAAACTGGGTTGACTTCACTTGCCAAAGACATTTGATATATCAAATGCAGCCATATGTTCTAAATATAACAGATTACTGCCATGTGCATGAGTTAAGGAACATTGTATTGTGTAAGTTGAAAGAACATTTAAAATATATGGTTAAATTTCAAATAACTCATGTTGCATACATGTTCATATTTTAAAGACAGGGAAATAGGATAATACATAGCTTGGTATTTGAGATATAATCAGTTTGATGGTACACCTAAGCCATATTGAAATCTGGTCGTATCTCCAAAACAGTATATTTAAATTCATTGGTAACTCCTCAAAAAGTCTTTACTGGGGAGGAGGAAGCAGAAGCTCCATATGGATAGAGAGAATAGGATGTCAGGAAACTCATCAGTCTAGTATTAAAGGAAGCGTTGTGTGCATGAGTTCTTGGTGCTTCACTTATAAACTGTGAATAGATAATGAGTGGACAAGCATTTCTACTAATCCTAGTTTTATTCTGTTTGTTATGATTTCTGGCATTAATTTTGACTTTTAAATATATTTTATCGAAATATTATGTTGATTACGGAGTTTTTTAAAACCCTCCTTAAGTTTTGCACCAGTGGCAAGCAAGACACTCAAATTACTCCTGTCTCAGTAGACATGCCCCTGGCTACCTTTTTCTTCCCTTCTTTGTCCAGAAGTTTAGCATAGTCATGTGGCTGCTGAAAGTCAGAATTTCTTACTATATCTTCCAAGCGAAACCCTTCCCCATGGGCTCTTTTTTATACTTCAAAAGGCCTCCCTCTTTCTTATCTCACAAACATCAAAAGAACTCTTAAATATATTCTATTCCTAGGTGTTCTTCTCCTAGCTGATTGTAGACAATATAATAGACAATATATTGCACATGAATGTTGAAGGGTCATTATATTACTATTGCTAGGGTAAATTTATGTGTTAAAAACAATTTACCTAGAGATAAACTCTTTTCTTATCTATTTTGACAAAAATATGTATGCTTCTAGTAGTATGAAGATAGCTGTGAACAAGACATACAAGATTCCCATTCTCATGGGATTTACCTTATGGAAGATATACAAGCATAAAGATTTGATTAGGATTGATGACATCTCATGCACTTTGGCAAATAATGAGGAAGGAATAATAACAAAAATACTGGTAACATAGTCAGGACCTATAAACAATCTTGAAAAGATAGGCTTGTCTGATCTGGGTAAGATGGCAGAAAATGAGATAAACGTAAACTGTTGAATTTGAGTTTTAATGATAACTACAGAGAAGGGGCTGTAGCTTAGTCATAACTCATACACTTTGGTACATAGAAACTCAGTATGAATTGACAGTTTGAAATGATCCCAATCCTAATTCACATAATATGTAATATGGAGGTGGGTGTTTCCAGGGTTATTGTTTCAGGGATATAAAGCCATTCTTAGATTTGATGATTTGCTTGGACTCACAGAACTCAGAAAAGTGGTGATATTCATGGTTATGATTTATTACAGTAAGTTAATACACATTAACATCAGTAAAGAAAAAATGTGCATAGGGTAGAGTTCTGGAGAAAACAGGTGCTACCTTCCAGTTGTCCTCTTCTACTGGAGTGACATGGACAATGCTTACTTCTCCCAGCAATAATATGTGACAATACATACAAAGTGTTGCCAACTAAGGAAGCTCACTTGAACCTTTGTGTACAGAGTTTTTTTAGGGGTTGGTCACATAGGCACAGAGTGCTTGCCTGATGGACTTTAGCTACTTGTTCTCTAGTCTTTCCAGATGTCAAGCTGATAATATGTGATCCAAAGCCCCAGGTATAAAATGATACTCATCAAGCAGGATATACCACGAGACTAGAAGTTAACCCCAGGGCCAGTTATGTTATTTATTTGTTCATTTATTTATTTTTGTAATGAACAGATTTTTTTTTTTTTTTTTGAGATGGAGTCTTGCTCTGTCGCTCGGGCTGGAGTGCAGTGGCTGGATCTCAGCTCACTGCAAGCTCCGCCTCCCGGGTTTACGCCATTCTCCTGCCTCAGCCTCCTGAGTAGCTAGGACTACCACCTCTCCCGGTTAGCTTTTTGTATTTTTTAGTAGAGACGGGGTTTCACCGTGTTAGCCAGGATGGTCTCGAACTCCTGACCTCGTGATCCGCCCGTCTCGGCCTCCCAAAGTGCTGGGATTACAGGCTTGAGCCACCGCACCCGGCTTGAACAGAATTTTAACACTCTGAGTCTGGTGAGTTAATCCTTTACTGCACAGATGCTTAATTTAGCAGGACTGTCATTCTTGGTATTCCTGTGATGTCTCTTTGCATGATTGTAAATGGCTGAAACAATTCCAAGCATTACATGAAGATATAACAACTATTGTTGAAGATAATGGGGTACCTCCTTTTATCAAACTAGAAAACCTACCCAAGAAGCTTCAAGAAAAATTGCCCTCAACCATTGTAACTCAGGCTAATCATGATATACCCCATGGAATGAGGGGACTGTTACCTTTCCAGAGCACACTGGAGAGTAAATGCCTGAACACAATTCAGGTTCTACTAGTTAGGAAGAAGAGGGCAAAAGAATGGTCACTGGATTCCAAAACTATCTGCCACAACCAATCCATGTTTTCACAGGAATCAAAACTGAATAAGTCAGAAGTTATAGGAATATCCAGCTCAATTTCGTATGATGAAAAACACTGGATTCACACACTACTTCTTATGTATTCTTAATGTAGCATCTATTACATTGTACTCAAATTATCTTTTCATGAAATGGTATTTAGAGCTATGCTTTGAGGTTCTCAAGAACAGGGACAAGTCATATTTCTATGCCTAACACTTAACATACATTAAACATTAAATAAATCATTGATGAGAACATAAATGAATTAACAGAGTAGTCCGAAAAATAAATAGGGATACTCTGGCAGTAGGTGACTTCTTCATCATTCAGTTGATAAGATACAAGAAAGAAGCCAGGTATTAAAATGGGTGCTGATACAAAATAACCTTTACATATGCTTCTAATACTAGATATTTTAAAAATGGAATTGCTAGATCATGAGAATAAATTGGTTTCTAGTGCTAATAATGTACTTCCTTTTCTTGTATTACCACCCCCAAATAATAATATTAATGAAAACATAATGCTTAAAGAGCATCTTATTTAATGACTCTGTGAGAAATCAGGACAGGAACCAAGAGAGGGTTCTGAAACTTCACACAAGAAAGAATTCAGGACAAGACCATACGGTAAAGTGAAAGCAAGTTTATTAAGAAAGTAAGGGAATAAAAGAATGGCTACTCCATAGGCATAGCAGTGGCATGGACTGTTTGACTAAGAATACTTGTATTTATTTATTGATTACATGCTAAGCAAGGGGTGAATTATTCATGAGTTTTCTGGGAAAGGGTTGGACAATTCCAAGAGCTTGGGGTTCTCCCCTTTTTAAGCCATATAGGGTAATTACCTGACATAGTCATGGCATTTGTAAACCTTTATGGTGCTTGTGGGAGTGTCTTTCAGCATACTAATGCATTATAATTAGCATATAATGAGCAGTCAGGAAGATCACAGGTCACCATCTTGGTTTTGGTGGGTTTGGGCTGGCTTCTCTATCACAACCTATTTTATCCTCAAGATCTTTGTGACCTGTATCTTGTGTTGACCTCCTATCTCATCCTGTGACTAAGAATGCCTAACCTCCTGTGAATGCAGCCCAGTAGGTCTCAGCCTTATTTTACCCAACCCCTATTCAAGATGGAGTCACTCTGGTTTAAACACTTCTGACAGAGCCAGGAACGTAACCCAAATAACCTGATTTCAGAGTTCTTACCCCTAACCACTACACTTTACAGTATTGACTCACTCTTTCTTGCCCATGTTCTTTATTTCCTTTCCCTGGGCCATCAAACATTCTTCCTGAAATCTTAAAAACATAATCTCTATTTTTTATTTTATTTTTATTTTTTGAGACATAGTCTCACTCTTGTCACTGAGGCTGGAGTCCAGTGGCATGGTCTAGGCTCACTGAAACCTCCGTCTTCTGGGTTCAAGCAATTCTCCTGCCTCAGCCTCCCAAGTAGATGGGATTATAGGCACCTGCCACCATGCCTGGCTAATTTTTGTATTTTTAGTAGAGACAGGGTTTCACCATGTTGGCCAGGCTGGTCTCTAACTCCTGACCGCCGATGATCCACCTGTCTCGGCCTCCCAAAGTGTTGGGATTACAGGCGTGAACCACCACACCTGGCCTATCTCTCCTCTTAAAAGATAATTATACATAAAAAGTCTTTCAAAAATCTCCACTTCACATAACTGCTAGATTAACTCACACACTCCATTATTCTATAAGACCTACAAAACTGTAGGAGAGAAAAACATAGTTTTCTCTAGCCCTTATAATTCTTGAGACTTCTCTATAACAAAAGACAGATTAACAAAATGTGAAAGGAAAATAAATCTCGGGACCCTAAAATCTCTAGGTTAAAGGGAAAAGTCTAGCTGGGAACTGCTTAGGGCAAACTTGTCTCCTATTCTACTCAAAGCCATCTCTCTGGTCACTGAGATAAATGCATATCTATTACCTCCTTTGGTGAGGCTAATCAGAAACTCAAAAGAATGCAACCATTTGTCTCTTATGTATCTATGGCCTGCAAGGCCTCTCCCTGCTTCAACTTGGCCCACCTTTTCAGATCTAAATGTTCATCTTATATATGTTGACTGATGTCTCATGTCTCCCTAAAGTGTATAAAACCAAGTGGTGCTCTCATTACCAGAAAGGGATCTCGATCCACACCCCAAGAGAGGGTTCCTAGTTCTTGCACAAGAAAGAATTCAGGGTGAGTCCATAGTGTAAAGCAAAAGCAAGTTTATTAAGAAAGTAAAGTGGTGAAAGAATGGCTACTCCAAAGACAGAGTAGGGCATTCTCAAAAGTAACAGGAAGATATGGTGAGATGAGCTCTGCTACAAGAATTTGTGATAAAGGATTTATTTTCTTAATTACTATATTTTGCAAGAATTGATATTATCTTTAAAGCAAAATTAAGAATGCTTCTGTTCTCAAGATTCAGGATATCAGGACATTCCTAAGTCTGGGTCTGTTTAGTGAATGTTATCAATCTGCTCCCTTTACCATGAATATCTAGAGGCTGGGAATACCTAACTATCTGGGAATGCAGCCCAGCAAGTTCCAGCCTCATTTTCTCAGCCCTTACTCAAGATGGAGTCACTCTGGTTCAAATGCCTCTGACACTCTGGTCACTGTGGGCATATTTCATCAAGATCACCTGAAGCTGTTTCACAGGCATGCATCCTCAACTTTGGCAAAATAAACTTTCTAAATCAACTGAGACCTGTCTCAGATATTCAGCGTTCACGAAGAGAAAAACAAACAAGTTTTTTTTTAAAAAAACATATATTGCAGATATATATGAGAGAAAACTCAGAGAAATGAGTCCATTTCTAAGTAAGTCACACATAAAGGGTTTAAACTTCATGCTTAGATTTCATTTGCTAAAACAAAGAAAGAAGGGTGTGGGAAAAACCCACAAAAACCCATCTATGGACAGATGGCCAGGAAGAGCACAGATGGCCAGGAAAAGCACATTTGTTATGCAGATTTAAGTCTAATCCCTCTCCATTCATTCATTCCCCTCTTCCTGTTGCAGAGAAAGGGAGACATTCTTACAAGTGTAATTTCCTTTATAGATGTAAATTTCTCTTACAAAAGGGTAACTTTTCAAAGTTAGTCCTGTGCCTACAGTTTTCTCAAAATAACCAGTTCAAAATAATCAATGTGCCAAAGAGGCATATTTTGGGGTCATATTTTGGCCTCCTGCAGTCATGTTTTGTGGTAGTATATCCTGAGACCCAATAGTATAATGTAGAGCAAACACAAAGTACCTCTGCTTCCACTGCCCAGATGTGCTTATCAGTATCTTCTCAAACGTGTTATATCAACATTATTTATTATTGAAGAATGTAGTTAAGCTAAAATAACCCAAAATGATAAAGAATGAGTATAAAAAGAAAGAAAAGCATCTTTAAAATTATGTAAACTAAGCTTTAAAAAACCTTAGAAGTGTGGGTTGTCCCAAAACAATTACTGTTGAATTAGATGGGTCTCAGATTGTGGTGAAATATGGGAGCAGGAGGAGAGAAAGGAATAACAGTCTAAAAAAAATCTATATTCATATTGTTTTGTGCTGCCAAGTCTGTGCCGCAGACTCTGGCTGAGCGATAGATGAAAGAATTACACTGACCCAGGCATTTTACCTGACAACTTGGCTAGGGGACTGCACCCCTATGCACCAGTGACGAGAGTGTAGTGCAGCCACCGAGAGAGTACAGCCCCAATAAGCTAGTACCACTCACATTTATTTAGTACAGATTTAATGAAAAAGGCGTGGAGCAAACACAATTTGTGGGTAATAACCATAGTCACTACACTCCCCAGGAGAGGGCAGTCCTGCATGCAAATGATCAAAGGCTGGTTTCTGGAGACAGGAGTAAACAAATTTACATTCCTTTACATTCCCTTGTTATCTACCCTTTGCTCTCAGGCTCCGGATAAGAGAATTGGGCTGCCTTCACGCAAATTTTCTTTTGAAGCTTTTGCAAAAACTCCTGGCCTTCCAAGAAGGTTTGTGTCTTTCCCTATAACTTTTATAACTTTTCCCACCACCCTGACCAATCTCCTACAGTTTTGTAAATGTAGATCTAGTTTCACATTAAATGAACCAAAAATGGAAATCGTAGATGGTAAATTATGGGAGTGGTTTATTAAAAAAAAAAAACAAAAAACAAACCTGGGGATCTTATTTAGGAAGCCATATTTATAGAGGAGGGCTTGGTACTACATCAAAAACTGGCAGTAGTTCCTATAATTTTCATTTATTATTTAAGATAATTTTAATTTATTTATGTAACTACCTTTAAAATCAAGAGCTATTACAAATTCCAATGGTTGGTGATAAAGGTATTTATGTTCTAGAGACATCTGCATTTCAACAGGAATTTCTGGAGACAGAAAAGTAAGGACTTTTCTCACAGAAGAATTTTAAAACTAGGGAAAAGGGATGGGACCATTATAGGTCTGGAGCTTTTTGTCATACTGAAACACACCGAGCACACATTCACAGAGTTGTGAATCTGAATGCTTTCCTCTAGAAGATATTTAAAGTGACAACAAGAGCGTAATCATTCCTTGTGAGAGGCCAGCTCTGTTTATCTCACAGGGTCCTGGCAAATGCCTGTTTTCTCACTGAGAGAGTACAGAGTTGTGATCAGTGCAGTGGGTCCTAGCAACCAGAGATCATGCTAAATGTTTGAAAGACAGCTTACTTTATTAAAAAGACATGCTTTGTCTTGATTTCCTTCTGGGATAAATCTACTTAACTGAATATAATACAAGCTAGAAATGTTTCAAAATGTCAAATTTTTGTTAAAATGTATTCGAGTGGAATATTCATGAGAAAATATGCCCTTTAATTAATGTTATATTGGCTGAATATTTCCTATCCTAAATTTTTCTACCCCTTTCTATTATCTTTAACTGAATTATGACATGCATGAATAAATGGCAGGGAAAAAAAGGATAAAACTTTTTCTAATCTTTTATTTCTCAAAGATTCAATTCCCTGTATTTCCCACCATTATCCGCTTCACAGCAGAGTATCTAAATATCTATGCTTCTTGTTAAAAGTAATAGGAAGATTAATGTGTACACAAAGACAACAAGGCCTACAAGGCTCTTTCAAATGTTCAGCGCAATTAACACTTGAAATTCTACCAGAAAAGTAAAAATGTATGTGGGAGAAAAAACAAGTAGGTAGAATATTTGTTAAGCTAGAAAATCACTTGACAATGGAAATATTACACTTGGAGAAAAGGAATCAACTCAAATTGAGAAACAGGAGATTTTAGGTGTTGTTTCTTAAGCTTCCTTTAGCACAGGGCAGAAAAATAATACAATATAGCAAATAAAATTGGTCAATATGTGAGTGTCATTAATACAGATTGCCTTTAAAGTGGAAGAGAGTTGTGAATCTGAATGCTCTCCATTAGACAATATTCAGTGTGACATCAATGACTTTATCCTGAATTGTACATTGACAAAGTGGGACATGGTTTACGTTATAAAAGTGAAAAAAGTCGATGGGAGCTAAAAGAAGGATATAATTCTTCTGACACAAATTCCAACATCATTGTGCTGCTGGTCAGAGGCAATGTACTTGTGGTAGCCAGAACTAAAAGTACAGATGGAAAGAGCATTTTATCTATACACCCAAAAATTATACCAAAGCAAAATTTGAGACCGATATTTACTAAAAATTAGTATGTAGTTGATGTTGAACCATACGCAATCTAGTAAAGTGATATATAGCCATACTGAGCCTAAACATTTATTTTAGAGTTATTCCTGAAACATCAAATGTATACATAGTCACATACAAATTGAGATAGTAGTTTGTTAGGACTTGTTTCTCAAGAACAGGTCACAAAGATGACACTGATAAAACAGGATATGGTAAAGAAACTGGCAGAAACCAGTCAGAATCAAGATGGTGATCAAAGCAATGTCTAGCTGTCCTCCGTGCTCATTTTACTCCTGGCATGCTAATAGAAACACCCAAAAGTGCCATGACAGTTTGCAGATGCTATGGTAATTCCCAGAAATTACCCTAGATAGTCTAAAAAGGGCAGGAACTCTTGATTCTGGGAACTCCCTACCCCTTTCCTGAAAAACTCGTAACTGACCCCTTGTTTAGCATATGATCGAAAATAACCATTAAAAATAGACAACTAGCAGTTCTTAGGGCGACTCTGCCTATGGGGTAACTGCCATTTTATTCCTTCACGTTTTAATAGACTGGTTTTCGCTTTACTCTTGAATTCTTTCCTGCTCGAATCCAAGAACCTGCATGGCCTCCCAGCCTGAACTCTAATTTTGGGGTTTATCCTGTGACAAGCTGACCTCCTCTTGTCAATTCAAAGTCAAATATAATCTATTTAAACCTGCTTCTACTACCTACCTCTAATCGTGTAATAATTGGAATGTTTCTCTTGAATTTTATCATGCATAATCCAGTTGCACTATTCTTTTGTGAACTCTATGACATTTAAAAAAAATTTAAGAACCACTGATGTAGATGGAATAAATAAAAATCTATTTTTTTTTAAAGTGAAGGATCTTCTGTAGCAAAACAGGAAACTAGAACTGTGACTTTGAATTCATAAAACTTTTGTGCAGCAAAAGACTCCAAAAAAAGTAAAAAGATAAATTACAGATTACACAAAATATCTGCAACCTTTATGACATTTATAAGGTTAACAAAACTAATATTAACAAGAGACAAAGAACTTCAAGGAAAAAGACTTCAAAATAAATGCAAATGCCAACAAACACGTTAAAATGAGTCCTCAAACCCCAGGCCACAGACTAGTAGCAGTCTGTGACCTGTTAGGAACCAGTCCACACAGCAGGAGGTGACTGGTGGGTAAGCAAGCATTATTGCCTGAGCTCTGCCTCCTGATCCTTGTTGGATCAGCCAAGGCATTAGATTCCCATAGGAGTGTGAACCTTATTGTGAACTGTGCATGCGAGGGATCTAGGTTGCACACTTCTTATGAGAATCTAATGCCTGATGATCTGAGGTGGAATAGTTTCATCACAAAACCATCCGCAACCCCCACCTCAGACCATGGAGAAATTGTCTTCCATAAAACTGGTCCCTTGTGCCAAAAAGGGTTGGGACTGCTGCATTAAAAGATACTCAATCTCACTTGTAGTCTGATAAATAAAAGTTAAAACAATTATCCAATATATTAAGTTTGGCTGAAATTATATAAGATTTTTTAAAAACTGCTAGTAGTATTGGTGAGAATGTAAGAAAATGTGCACTTTGTGTAATGTGGTAGGAACATAAGTTGTTGGTAATATGTCTAAAAATAAGGGTATATAACCTACACCACAAAAGTTCCACTGCTGAGAGTTCAGCCCACAAAATAAAAGCATCAGCACTTAACACATTTTTCTTTTTTCTGTTTTGTTTTGGTTTTGGTTTTTTGGGTTTTTTTGAGATGGAGTTTCATTTTGTTGCCCAGGCTGGAGTGCAGTGGCACAATCTCAGCTCACTGAAACCTCCACCTCCTGTGTTCAAGTGATTCTCTTGCCTCAGACTCCCGAGTAGCTGAGACTACAATTGTGCACTACCACGCCTGGCTAATTTTGTGTATTTTTAGTAGGGATAGGGTTTTACCAGGTTGGCCAGACTGGTCTCGAACTCCTGACCTCAAGTGATCTGCCTGCCTCACCCTCCCAAAATGCTGGGATTACAGGCATGAGCCATTGCGCAGTCTTAAAAATGTTTTTTATAGCATTAATCATATTGTTAAATAAATAAATGAATAAAAAGGTAATATAATTAACATGAATGTCCATCTAGAAAAATGTCTAAATACCTGGTGGTATTTTGATATGCAGCTATCAAAAGAAGTTAGTTAGATTTTTATCTATTGACCTGGAAGACTATCTGCAATATGTATGACATTCTGTCTTGATTTAAAACAAATTCTTTCCAAACAACAACAAAAAAAAGTGTTTGGCACCCACATAAAATATCCATAGCTTTATGAGCTTTGTGGGAAACACTGACCATATCTGTCTGCTACTCTGAAGCCAAGAGTAAGGGGGAAAGACTGCAGAAAAACAGAACAGTAACAGAGCAATGAACCTGAATTCTCGATTTTTTTTCTTCACACAAAACAAGTCTAGAAACAAGTACTTTAGCTAGAGCATGGCTTAAAGACGACTTGAGTATCTCAGATACACCTATCTTTCTGCTTCACCATTCTGAATGGGATGTTTGTCCTGATGGATTATGGTGTCTTGCATTTGTGTTCCAGAAAGAAAAGTAAAAGGGTGAGGGGCAAAGAGCCTCCACTTGTGCGGTTTGTCTTTTTGTTCAGGACAGAGTGCCCTCTCCAGGACTCAGTAAGACAAAAGGTGGGGAAATGGGTGATTTGATTGATCAACTACTTCTATTGTTATAAAATTACAATGCATGCCAGTGGGTAATCAATGCACATACTAGAAATAAAAAAATATGACTCAAAACCTGCAATAGGAAGGGTGCAGTGACTCTTGACTAACTCCAGGGCTTTGAGAGGTCAAGGTGGAAGATCACTTGAGGCCAGGAGTTCAAGACCAGTCTGAGCAATATAATGAGACCTACCTCTGCAAAAAATAAATAATTAGAAAGGCATGATGGTTTGTGCCTATAGTTCTAGCTACTCAGGAAGCTGAGGTGGGAGGATTGCTTGAGCCCAGAAGTTCAAGGCTGCAGTGAGCTATGATTGCACCACTGCACTCCAGCCTGGGCATATAAAAATATTTGATTCTTTGATGATTTATGTAAAATAATTTTTATAAAGAATTCAGACATATATATACACACACACACACACACACATATATCATATGTATTGTATATATTCCTAATTTTCTATATATCTTCTCTCTTCATCTCTCCTGTTTCTAGATAGATAATAGATAGATACACAGTATATAACTATTTATGTTTTATTTTCAGCGAAAGTCCCAAAACACTAGGTGCCAATCAGTTCCGTATTTCCAAGGAAGGTGCCAGACTACCCACAAAATAATTGCAAATGAGTTTTTAAATCATGGTTTATGAGACATGGTTTTGTATTTCTTGACTCTCCCCTGCCTCAAAAGACATGAGACTGAAAAAGAATACTGAGAGCCTATGCCAACCAAACCTCATTACTGAGAGGACAGAAGGAATATTTTTCCAACATCTCAAGCCTAGCTAGGAAAAAGCACCTTCCAATAGCACCTCTTGAAGGAGCTTGGTATGGGTTTCCTGAGGACTGGGGACACAATGGACTGCTGTCACATTCAAAACGTGAAACAAGAAGATGTCAGTGACAACCTAATGAATGGGAAAGAAGCCTAAGCAGAGAAACAGAGGAAGCCCATTCTAGCCTCTTCGTATAGCAAGCAACCTGTGTTGAGTAAGAGTGGAGAGAAGGTAGAAATTTAAAGTTGACAGCATCTTTTTTTTCTTTCTTTCTTTTTTTTTTTTTTTTATTATACTTTAAGTTCTAGGGTACATGTGCATAACGTGCA
>NW_012118454.1:75324-125672 GCF_000951035.1 Colobus angolensis palliatus
CCCCAGTACCTCAGTTGAAAATGCAGAAATCACCGGTCTTCTGTGTCCTTCGCGCTGGGAGTTGGAGACTGCAGCTGTTCCTATTCGGCCATCTTATCTTTTTTTTCTTATTGCACTGAACTGCACATGCAATTACTGAACTGAGATGTTTCCATGACTAGAAGATGGACATAAGATCAACTGGTAAAGTGACAAGATTTGCTCGAGATTTTTTCCAAATATAAGAAAGAAACAGTTCTTCAGAGCAGTTTTGAATAAGCAGTCAGTAAAAAGAATAAAGCTTGTATTTGTTAAATAGTATCTCACGTGTCCTTTTGAGGGTGTACATACATGTAAATATTCTTACACAGGAATAGAATTCTGTAGAACGATATACCAGAGAATAGTAACAGTAATTGCCTATGGAGAAGGAAAAGAAGGGATAAGATGGAAGAGGGATCTTCACTGTCCATTCTTTGGACTCCAAATTGTTTACTTTGGGCATTTATTGTTTAGGAAAAATTGATTAGGTCACTGGCATTCTGCAGCAGCTCTGATTTATCTTTATAAACATCAATTATAAATTATGTAATCATGTTGAAAAGTAGCGAGTTCTGATCAATAGAATACCAATAAAAGGAGCTATTTAGAAAGTTTGAAGATCCTGAATTTGCATTTTCTTTGAAACCTGAAGTGTTATCTACTTTTTAATCAAACTTATCTAGGGGATTGAAAACTGGAAAAAAAAGTTATCATTTCACGGATTTATTTTGTGGTTGAAATTTTCTGTCTTGAATACAGCTGACACATAGACTTTGACAAAACAAGAGTTTTATTTCTACTCACTTATACTATTCCTTAACAACTACCAGTACCACCACCAAAGACAAATACAGACAGACAGATACTTTTCATGTTTACAGGAGGATACTTTACAGGTTGTTTATCCTTGACTTACTCTTACTTAAATTAACAATTAACTTGAAAGTTTGGTGCTCTGTTATAATCATGATACAAAATATCAGTTAGTAAGAAAACTACCCCATGTTTTTCCTACAAACTTTTGCAAAGCACTGGGTTACAAAGGTTGCTCTGAAATTATATGAATTAATAAATTTTGCAGCTTTTTTTCTCGTAGACATATTGAATTTAATTCATGGGAAATTTTCTGCAACATTATACTATTGACATGTACTGGAGAAACTGATCGCAATTACTGTTTTTAATTTAATGAATTACTCTTTCCATGACTATATTTTGTTGTTATTTTATTTAGGTTTATAGGACACTAATGCCTCAAGTTTGTTCACCCACAGTGGCAGACTCTATCTTGATTATCAAAATTAAAATGTTCTTACTTTTTAGAGTCAAAATAATGCATAAAATAATTTACTGATATGGCAGTCAACTTCCTCCATTCATTCACAGAATCTATGTCCTTTTGAGTTGACTTTAATTTTCCTCTGGAATAAGGTCAATCTCTGCTTATGAGAATTCCACTGTGCTCTCCAGTGTTCCAGGGATCAGCAAACCAATAACCCTGCCTAATCATTGCTAATGTTGTCCTATTATCCCCATATCACCAAGATTTTTTTCTGCTTCCCTTATGTTGCTTATTTATGGGAAAGGAAAAATTACGGACAAGTCAAAATAATATACAAGAAATTATGAAATATTTTCCTTTACAGCAAGTGCTTATAAATGAATTTCATATTTTCCCAATTTTAATTATTACTGAATTGTGCATACAATCTTAAGATGCTGACTCATGATCTTTCAAGAGTTTTTGCATCCCTTCAAGATCCAAGGTTCTAGGTTACAAAACCACTGGTATAAAAAACATAGGGTTCATGGTCTAAGATCATGGTTTCATGCTGGTCTGGCATTTAGGAGGTTGAGCTAATGTCTCAACCTCCTAGGGTCGCATTTTCTCATCTATAAAATTAGGGCCATATGCCCTGATTTAAAGTATGTTGCTGACAGAATTAAAACCAGTGGCACATATAAAGTGTTGGTGTTCAGTAAATGTTATTTTGCATCATTTTACACGTGCACCTCATTAAATCCCCATAGCAAACTTGTAAAGTCAGTACTATTAGTCTCCTAATTAAGAAAAGAGAAAGTGGCAGAGCCTGGCCAGATCTCAGTTGAGTTCATTGAGCTTTCAAATCAGTACAGAGACTAGTTTAGGAAACACAAAGAATATACTTCCATGGATAGATATAGGTTGTTACATGTTGAATGTGTGGGAAAATAACATTCATCTTCATTTTTTCATATCTAACTATAAAGGTAAACTATATTAAACATTCATAATCCTATCAGATTGTATGCCCTCTTTTATAACAGTAGTTTATAGTTTGCAACACTCCCTCTAACATCCTGAAATAAAATCTTCAGATAACGGACTGAAACCCATAAATTCAAAAAGTATATCTTTATATGATACTCCACTGTAATATAAATTTTAAAATGTAATTATTAATTTGTAGTTCAAGATAAAATGCTCAGGTTCCCCTATTTGTAGAATCACTGGGATTGTGACAGCTACCGATGCAGACCTACTGAAGCCTACTTAACCTGAAGCATATAATATTTCTCCCTAAGTCCAAGAACTCTACTTCATTTGCTTTTATTTTTTAATTAAAATTTTATTTTAAGATAATTATAGACTAACAAGCTTTTGCAAGAATAATACAGCTAAATCTCCTGCACCTTTCAGCCAATTTCCAGGAACATCTTGCAGAACTATAGCAAAGTAATACACCAGGATTGACATTGATACAGTTAAGATAGAGAACATTTCCATTACCACGAGAATCCCTTATGTTGCTCTTTTATAGGAATTTTCACTTCCTTCCCATCTCACCTACTCCTTAATCTCTACCAACTACTAATCTGTGTTCCACTTCTATAACTTTGTTACCTTAAGAATGTTATATAAATGAAATCTTGCCATACATAACCTTTTGGTATTGGCTTTTTGCGAGGCCAGTGTAAATCTCTGGAGATTTATCCAGGTCTACTGCATGAATTGTAACCACACAACTGTTCAAGAACATCTGCTTGTTTGTTTCCGATGTTGAGCTATAATGAATAAGGCTGTATCATGAAGAGGTTTTTGCTTGAAAATAAATTTTCATTTACCTGGAAAAAATGTCCCAAGAGTGCAATTGCTGGTTAAAACTTATCAAGTTTTACTTTTATGGATCATGCTTTTGATATCAACTCTAGGAATTCTTTGCCTACTCCTATATCCTGCAGTTTTTTTCTCTTATTTTTTGGTAATAATTGTATGCTTTCATTGAAATTTGTAGTCATTTTAATTTAATTTTTCCAAAAGGTGTAAGAGATAGATTGAAGTTTATTTATTTATTGACCAATGGATGTCCTATTGCCCCAACACAATTTGCCAAAAAGGTTATCTTTCTCCATTGATTACTGTAGCTATAAATTAAGGCTTGAAATCAAGTAGACCGATCCTCCTACTTTATTCTTTTTCAAAATTGTTTTAGCTAATCTTCATCTCTTGATGTGTAAGAGTTTTATGACTTTGCAGACCAAAAAAAGGGGAAGAGAGGGAAGATAATATTTACTTTGAAAGGTGATTGTGACTATGTGGTTATGTAGATTTAAATACATATGAAGTTCTTAATACAGTAGCTGGCATATAACGTAGACTTAGCTTCCTTCCTATTAGTTCCGAACCAACTATCAGAAACCCTTCAAAAACAAATCAAGCACAAAACTGCACCTTTCTTTCCCAAAAATATTATGCTCTCAGTTTTACATACATTTGTTATACATACAACTGGGTAAGATATCTGCGTTACGTAGGAAATATATGCAAAAGAAACAATGCTCAAAAAGAACCAGCTGCAACTCCCACTACATCTGTTGGTAGGAAATAGTTTCTGTTTCCTTCTCACCTCATCAATTTGATATTAAAAAACTCTGGTAAAAACTACAGTTGATTGGGAAAGTTTAATCTTATTCAAACATCAACAGAATTGTCTGATGCCTAACTAAAATTGATCAAGACAGACATTCAATACCAAAAAATACTGTGGTTACAAATATTATCCCACTCATCAGAACCTGTTTCTGAGTAAGGTAATTGTGATCGCTGGAAAAGTGTTCCATTCCACCTTAACTGTCCTGGCTTCCTTGCTATTCTTCCCAGTTTCCAGGTATGCTAGAGGAGGATCGGGGCCTTTATTCAGGCTGGAATCTTCCTCCCTCCCACCAGACGTGTCTCCCACCACATGGCTCTATCCTTTATCCCCTTCAGGTGTTATTCAAATGTCATCTTCTCAGGAAGGCCTTGTGTGATTAGTTTATTGAAACTATTCCACTCAACTCCTATGTCTAACACTATTCAGTCTCCTTTCCTGCTTCATTTTTCTTCTTGGCTCCTAGTACTATTTAACTTGGAATATGTATATGTGACATATTTGGCTAGATTACTTCACCCATTAGCATGTAAACTCCATGAAGGTCTTTATTTTATTGCAGTATTTTCTGCACCTAGAACAGTATTGGTATATAGCAGTCACTTAAATATCTGTTGAATGAATGATGTAGAGAGGGTTCAAAAAGCATTGGAGAATGTCATGGCTTGACTGTTTTGAATTGTAATACTTTAAATCAAAGATCAATGGAAACATTAACAGGAAAGATCTTAACATCAATTTTCTTCCAGGAGAATTTAAACATAAACATATACAAATAGGTAAGTATATGCTTTACAAATTCTCCCATTCCCTTCTCTAAAGCTCAACCCACTCTCTCTGCCACTCTCCCCTAAAAAAATGAGAGATTACTGAAAAAGTAAACACACTGTGTCCATGGGCCTTTTTCTCTCATCCGACTGCTCAGATCCCAAATTTTAGAGTCTTTCTCGAATCATCTTTTTCTCATTGCTTCCCACTGTCTCCACTGCTATTATCCTTTTAAGCCACAATCAGTTCTTGCCTAAAATATGGCAAATTGTCTGCTAACTGGTTTCCGTCTTCCAAATTTGACCTACCACAATCTTTATTTCCAAATCAGCTACAATGCACTGGACTGGATTGTCTCCCCACTAAATTCATATGCTGAAACCCTAACCCTTAATGTGAGATAGGGACATTATGGAAGTAACTCAGATTTAATGAGGTCATAAGGCAAGGGCCCTTATGAAAAGAGACATCAAAGAGGTTGTTTTCTCTTCACTCTATGAGGACACAAGGAGAAGGTAGCTGTCTACAAGTCAGGAAGAAAACCCTCACCAGATTCTGATCATATTGGCATGCTCATCTTGGACTTCTAGCTTCCAGAACTATAAGAAAATAAATGTCTGTTGTTCAAGTCACCCAGTATGTAGCATTTTGTTGTGGAACCCCAAGCCAACTAATATGCTGAGAAATTCTTTTAAAAACCTAAGTCACACAATGACGGTCTTCTGAGTAGAACCCTCCAATGGCTCTCCAGTCTTAATCCTAGCAATTGCCTTCAGGAGCCTTTAGTTTCTGGCTCTTTTCCTTTCTAGTCCCATTTTCTACTATGTTCCCCACCCATCATTCCTTTCAACCACACTGGCCAATTACCTAATTCTTGAACGCATCAGGCATGTTTCCATCTCACGGCCCTATACTAGCTGCTCTTTGTAGAACAGCATTCACTGATACTGGTATGGTTCACTCCTCGTTTCCTTCAAACCTTTGCTAGATGAATGCTATCCTTTCAATAAGCATTGCAAACAACACTCCTCACTTGCCCCCACCCCCACCAAATACACTGCTCTGATGATCTTCACTTCTCCAGCTGTTTTTTTTTTTTCCCCTGTGTGCTTATCCCCTTCTAACACATCATATAATTTACTACTATGATTATATTTTATTGTCTGTCTCCCTGTTAGAGTGCAAACTTTTGTTTGCTTGGTTCATTAACTATCCTGAGCACTTGGATCACTGCCTAACATATAAAAGACACTCAATAAAATCCATTAAGTAAAACTGACTGAGAAGCCAGCAGTCTGGGTTCCAGTCCCAATACTGCCCCACCACGCTATATTACTTTGGCTTTATGTCTGTTTCCTTGTGTGTAACATAAAATCTTTGGATCATATTAGATAGCCTTCTTTCCATGGCTCTGACTCAGTCCTTTCTCATCGATAGGCTGTTTTGTTCACTGCTAGTCTTACTTGACCTTTCCTCTGACCCAGACTGCTCCACCCTTCATTAAGTATACTTTCTTTCCCACAGCCTCATTCCTTGGTTCATAATGTTGATAATCAGTAAGTATTGAATCAATTGAAGTTATTTTGATTCACTCACAAAGAACCATAAAGGCACTTTCTGACAGGATTATGTCTTTTGGTGTTAATTGGTCTCTAGCTCTAATTTCTAATCCTAAAATCTATGCTGTAATACTACAAGAATTTAAAAAATATCAACCTAGGATTTCTATGATACATTCTCAAGCAGCGTATTTATTACTTATTTACATGATAAACTGTCACTTCAACTTAGATAACATTGAGTACCTCACTTTTACTCTTTAAATATTCAATATCGGTTTTAAAGATCTCAAGTCTTCATGTCCTCCTTTTGTTAATAACGTAGAATGGATATTTTAGATTCCATTAGCGACTTCTCACTGAAGATATTATTAATGAAACTGAAGTATTGTATTTTACTTCTAAAGGTCAATTTAATAGACTTGCAGTTTCAAAGTTAAACCGTACCATCCGTTTTGACTTAAAAATACAGTTATAAATTATTTTTAGCAACAAGACATTTGGGTTTTAATACTCTGAAGAATTATTACAATAAATCCAAATTAATATTCTAGTTCCTAATTATAGAAGAGTGAATCAATAAATTAGATTACCCAAAATAAGATGAGATTTTGGTGATTTTTTTTAGCATATATTTACTGAGCACCCTAATGCACAGGTATTGATTTGTTGCCTAATATTAAAAATTAAATCAGTCCATTTTTAAGAGGCTCACAGATTAGTAAGAACTCGTGTTGAATTTATAATGGTTTTAACACAAGGCAAAATTTAAACACAATTCTTTAATAGTTTTATTTCCTTTTTATGTCTTCCCCAGTTAAATCCAAGTAAAAATACGCCCCCCTTTCAAAATAAATATCATTAAACAAATTATCTGTATTTAAGCACAGATAAATATATGGAATTATTTTCCCAAAGATTAGTAGTAGGTCACGAGTGATGCTTGCATAATTTTTAAATATAATCAAGTATACTGAAAAACATGCTAGTAACATATTTTCAAAAATGTTTCTATTCCTAGAACTAAAACTGAAAAGAAGTGTTGTGAGACACACAAATGAAGCCAATACGTTTTCCCAAGGGCTTGCCATTTTTCTGCAGGATGTTCCCAAACAGTTCCTGGAAAGGGAGGTTGCCCTATAGGGTCCTACAAGCAACCTATGTGGCAGCATCTCCTCCCAGCGTAAGGCCTAAGCACACAAGCTCTTCCTTCCAGCTACAAACGCAGGAAACCGCGACTGGAGAAGTTATATGATTGGCTAAACCATGAATGACGCAACATAATCCACGCCCACTGAGACTCTGCCTTTCCTAGACTGGCTCAGATTACGCTTTCCTATTGGCCCCTACAGCAAGAGAGGGACAATTGTTTAAGTCGACCTCTGGGTCCGGAACCGCGGGTGAAGATGGCGGCGGCCAGGTGTTGGAGGCCTATGCTCCGCCGTCCGAGCCTTTCATTGCACACCGCGGCTGATGCCGCCGCCACGGCTACAGAAACGACCTGGCAAGATGTCGCAGCGACCCCCGTCGCGCGGTATCCGCCGATTGTGGCCTCCATGACAGCCGACAGCAAGGCGGCACGGCTGCGGCGAATCGAACGCTGGCAGGCGACGGTGCACGCTGCGGAGTCGGTAGACGAGAAGCTGCGAATTCTCACCAAGATTCAATTTATGAAGTACATGGTTTACCCGCAGACCTTCGCGCTGAACGCTGACCGCTGGTACCAGTACTTCACCAAGACCGTGTTCCTGTCGGGTCTGCCGCCGCCCCCCGCGGAGCCCGAACCCGAACCCGCGCTGGACCTCGCGGCGCTGCGTGCCGTCGCCTGCGACTGCCTGCTGCAGGAGCACTTTTACCTGGGGCGTAAACGGCGCGTGCACCGTTACGAGGAGAGCGAGGTCATATCTTTGCCCTTCCTGGATCAGCTGGTGGCAACCCTCGTGGGCCTCCTCAGCCCACACAACCCGGCTCTGGCCGCCGCCGCCCTCGGTGAGCCTTGGATCCCCCAGGGCGGAAGGGAGAGATGGGGATTGTACTGGGTTACTCCGTCGCAGATTTACCCCTCGTCATTTCTTTCTCGCTGCTTCGTTCTTGTTTTCCTAGTCCTTTCGTTCCTATCTGGGGTGACCTAGTTTTGTAACAGTCACTGCGTTAGGAATCTAGAGACTACGTGTTTGTAGCTGTGCTAACACCTACCAGCTCTTCAACTCTAGTAGCCTGAGCTCTCCAGGATTCCAGTCCTGGACTCTACTTTGTGAGTGTTAAGCCAAATGGAAGAGCAGTGGTGATGAAGAGAAACGCCACTTAAGAGAGTGGGGCGGGCCAGGTTTCCTTTTTGCTGTTCCACTAGAAAGCTGTGTGACGGTGTGTCACACGGCTGAGTAGTATTCTTTGTAGCTTAATTTTAAATTTAGTGTGCCTTTTCTTTTTCTTTAGTAACTTCTTTTTTGCTTAATTTTTCGCATTTTACGGTAGTGGTTCTTCGTCGTAGAATTGTGAAGATTAAATGAAATATTAACTAAGATACCTAACGTTTACTATTTATGTGCTAGGCCCTGTTCTAAATTTTATATGTGCCAACTTATTAATCCTCACAATAACCGTTCACGATAGGTAGCAATGTTTTGGTAAATGCAAAAGAAGACCAAAACGTAACAAACTGAGGCATAGAAACGTTAAATGGGTTAGCCTGAGGACCCTATAGCTAATAGATTGGCGCAGGGTGGGGAATCAAACTTCAAACCCCCATTCCAAGTTCCTAGTAAACAATCAGCAGCTTCTGTGTAACTGCTCAGGGCGGACATGAAAAATAATTAACATATAGATAATTTTAAAAATCACTGTTTTTGACGGGTTCATCATTTTATATCTTCTACGAAGTGGATGTCTTAATATTGAAGTAATGTTAGGACTGTAGATGTGTGCTCAACCTAGCCTTGCTGTGCACATGTTTTTTCCCTTCCCCAGTTGAGAAAGAAGTCTTGAGGAAAGCGTCATGAACTTAGACTACTCCTGATGGATGGCCTAGAAAACCTATTTAACTTTGTCAAGACCTAGGTTCCTCTTCTATAAAATGGAGATAATGAAAAGTATACATACCTTTGGGAGTTATTGTGAAAATTGAATTGGTAGTTCATAAAATATTCCTATTTTTGTTTATGGTGAATGATACTCTTGTTAGTCTTACTTCTTTTTATTACTCCTAATGAGAAATCTCTTTGGTTAATGTTCAGAGTAATGATGGCACAAATAGACAATAAATGTTTGAATGTTATATTTAAGTCATAATAGTTAAATTGTCACATAACCCAGACTCTTACCTCCAGCATTCTTAAGTTATCATTTGCTAAGTTATTACTCTTTAGTGTTCTAATAGTAACCAAATTTATTTAGATGATCAGATGAAAAAAATTTTTAATATCTTTTTGATAGATTATAGACGTCCAGTTCATTTTTACTGGGTGCGTGGTGAAGAAATTATTCCTCGTGGTCATCGAAAAGGTCGAATTGATAACTTGCGATACCAGATAGATGATAAACCAAACAACCAGATTCGAATATCCAAGCAACTCGCAGAGGTAAGGATTTGTTGTGATTGTGTATCTGTTGATATCTCACGTAGGATCTGTCATAGGCAGGTTAAGTAATAGTAGAATACAATGTTTCAGATGGATCTCTTGCCTTTCAGTTTTCCTTTTTGAAGACATCACATCTCAAAAATCTTTTTAGCTTTTTTGATCTGCTATGGTATACTCCGTAAAGGTCAGATAATCATTTTAACAAAAACAGGTTAAGGTGTCATTTTGCTGGACCATACAGATCTATGTTTCTCTCAATATAAAAATTCTGAAATAGTTTATGATTGTAATTTACTAGACTGCACTAGCTAGTCATAAATCAAGGAAGTTTAACACTTATCAGCTTGGCCATTTTACATATTTACAGTTCGTTTGGAGGAAAGTATATTTTGAGTATTGTCTATGCTTTTGTGTCAGGGTTGACGTACTTTTTCTGTAAAGATCTGGATAGTTAATATTTTAGGCTGTACAGGCTGTAAATCTCTGTTGCAAGTGTTCAGCTCTGCCCTTACGGTGCAGAGTGCCATACACAGTTTATAAATGAGTTTGTGTGGGCTGTCTTCCAGTAAAACTTTACCTGTAAAAACAGGTGGCTTGCTGGATTTAGCCCATCATTCAGTGATAGTATTATCAAATCATTTTGTGAAACCACCTCATTTTAAGATTTTTAAATTTAATGAGTGTGAGTAAAATACATACTAATGTTGCTGTGAATTTAGTATGTCTTTTCTTTTTCTTTAAGTTTGTGCCATTGGATTATTCTGTTCCTATAGAAATCCCCACTATAAAATGTAAACCAGACAAACTTCCATTATTCAAACGGCAGTATGAAAACCGTATATTTGTTGGTAAGTTTCTCTTTTGACATATTGTACTATAAATGTGTTCAAAGTGTCCTATGCGAATTTGGAGTATTGACTACAATGAGGAATTAATTCTTGATTACCGAGAGGTTTACATAGTCCGTGAGCAATGTAATTCATAATCTCAAAGTGTCCTATGCGAATTTGGAGTATTGACTACAATGAGGAATTAATTCTTGATTACCGATAGGTTTACATAGTCCATGAGCAATATAATTCATAATCTCAGGTTACTGCAACATGCATAAACACTGGAAAGAAAATATTGTTTAAGTTCGTTATTTGAAATATTACTTGTTTCTACCGAAATAGCAGTATTTAACTTTAGAAAATAGGCTTTGTTGACTTATTAGATAGAAAAATAAATTTATGTTTTTTTAAAAGTAAAAACTTTTAGAACTGGACTTGAGATAGCAGTTGGCTTTTTTAAGTGTTCTATTTGCGCCATGCATGGTGGTAAGATCAGGAATTCACAAATTCATAATGCCTGATGTCTGCCCTCCCTCGTGCAGCTTATGTTGTCATTTTTTCTTCCTTTGTTAATTTCTACCCAATGTGAAGAAGTCTTAAGAAGGTTTTATACTAGCCCTCCAGACCTATTTTATCAGCCTCTTCTCAGTCACTGTGGTCTTAGGGAGTGACCTGCAAGGAACTCCTTGTTGAAAAGACTTTACCACTAAAATCAAGAATGTCAGCATTTCATGAAATGTTGCTTTTTTTTTTTTTACTTAGAAAAGTAGTGTAAAAATAATTTTTAAAAATTAGGAACAAAGTGTGTAATTATTTCATTAAATAAGTTTTTAGAGTCTTGAAGCAGTTGTATCCTCTTGGTTAATATGACAAGGAGACAACCATAGGTAATCATGACTAAAGGATTTGAGAAAACAGATAATAGGAATTTTGAATAACTTTTCTATATATTCTTTCAACTTCTTCCTTGTTTTGATGGGCTTTATGATAGCTAGCAGATTGAGAAATTATGCTTTTCTGTGAAATTTAATTTTATTATGATCCATATGATATATAAGTATATTAATATTCCTACTTATGTATTTAGAGTACTGAGAATATGATGTATAAAGAAGGCAAAAACGGCGCAAATACTAAAACATGTGCTCCAGATGTTCTACATGTTTGTTTCATCTGAAATGTTTTTCTTTGCTCTTCAGGCTCAAAAACTGCAGATCCTTGCTGTTATGGTCACACCCAGTTTCATCTGTTACCTGACAAATTAAGAAGGGAAAGACTTTTGAGACAAAACTGTGCTGATCAGATAGAAGTTGTTTTTAGAGCTAATGGTATTGCAAGCCTTTTTGCTTGGACTGGAGCACAAGCTATGTATCAAGGTAAAAACTAATTTTATAGCATTTTCTTTGAAGATATTTGTAACATTCTAAGAATATAATGGTTAAAATTGTTTTCTTTGGGTTGAAACATAGGTTGAATCTTAACATCTTTAAACTTTTACATTGGCCCAAAGTATAGTTGTTTTAAAATCCGTGTTTAAATACTATACAGTTGAAATCTGACACTGAGGTAATTGTTTTCATCTTTTACTTTGACCATCTCCTGTGTGAATGTACTTTTGCACACATTTTAAAGACTGTAGCCAACTAAGTCAACCCTTTCTAGATGATAATAGCTTTCAGAAGGTAGAAAAGGTAATGATTTTGTGTATTAAACATTTATATTAAATCAAGGGCTATCCTATGTAATTTCTTTAAAGGTTATATCCAGGATTTGAATTAGGAGATTGTTCATTCAGTAAACAGTAACTGCTTTTTTATATGCTATACTCTGTTCAAGATGCAGTGTTGAGTGAAACAGATCCTGCTTTCTTAGAGCTTATATTATAGTGGGGCGGGGGGGCGGTGGTAAAAGATAATAAACGTGTAATATTTATAACTAGTGGTAATACTATGGGGAAAATACTTTAGCATAAAGAGTAGAATGATTTATAGGGGGGCAGGTATAAATGAGGTATGGAGAAGAATTTATTTTTTAAAAGTCATTCAGGGGAGGTCTCTAAAAATGACTTATCCTAAGACCTGAATGGCGAGGAGCTGCCTGTGGACAAATCTGGAGGAAGACACTTCCCGGCAAAAGGAGCAGCAAGTAAAAAAGTCCCTGAGGTGGGAACAGGCCTGAAATATTTAGGAACAACATGAAGGGTAATGAAGAGTGGGACAAGGAGAATGATGTAGAAGGACATAGCAGAAGCCAAAGGCTATATGTTACAGGACTATTAGAGCTCATTGTGGGGCGTTTGGATTGTATTCTAAAACCTGAAGTAATGTAATACATGTTTTTTTTTTAACATATATATGTATTTTAACCTTATATTCAAAACTGACTTAGATTTCTATAACAGAATTGAATAGAGAAAGTGGGAGTAGGAGTAGACGAAATTAGACAAAGAAAGAAGTAACTTTCTTGAAGATGGTAGAATGGCACTTTATTTTTGAAAGATAAAGTACTTCTTTTTATAATAAAATTAATTCCTTATGTTAACAGTGTTATTCATTTGCTATCTCCATTAAAGATGACGTAAGATACGTGTAGAGAAATAAAGTTACTGCTTGGTAGTTGGGTAATGACTTGTTGAAAAAGATTAATCATGAGATTGAGGATACTAGAAGGGAGGAAAATATTATTTGTGCAGAAATGAAATATAGGGTTAGAATGGAGATAATAAGGAAACTTTGAGGTCTTCAGGGATTTTGTTACATAAAGTATCTAAGTTGTAGGAGGTATTTGATACCCTCTAATGTCTAATGTGTTTGTTTTGTTTGGGTAAGATATATTCTGTATGTAAATTTCAGCATAACTTTCTTCTACAGGATTCTGGAGTGAAGCAGATGTTACTCAACCTTTTGTCTCCCAGGCTGTGATCACAGATGGAAAATACTTTTCCTTTTTCTGCTACCAGCTAAATACTTTGGCACTGACTACACAAGCTGATCAAAATAACCCTCGTAAAAATATATGTTGGGGTACACAAAGTAAGCCTCTTTATGAAACAATTGAGGATAATGATGTGAAGGGTTTTAATGATGATGTTCTACTTCAGATAGTTCACTTTCTACTGAACAGACCAAAAGAAGAAAAAGCACAGCTGTTGGAAAACTGAAAAAACATACTTGATTGAGAACTTTGGGAATATTTAAATTTTACTGAAGGAACAGTAATGAGATTTGTAACTGTCAACTATTAAATACATTGATTTTTGAGATAAATATTTCTTATGTCAGCCTGTTATTAGATCTCTTACTCTGCTGAAATTCATCACTGAAAGATTTAATTTTAGTTACCTTTTATTGATTTAAAAATAATTGCATCTGTGTATTGCTAACTGATAAGACAAATTGAGTTATTGAGCTATTAAATGCACATTTTAATATAAATGCAGAAATCCCAAATAAAATACTAACATACTGAATTCAGTAATTAAAAGAACCCACTGCAGCTGGGTGCAATGACTCACGCCTGTAATCCCAACACTTTGGGAGGCCAAGGTGGGTGGATCACTTGAGTCCAGGAGTTTGAGACCAGCCTGGGCAACATGGCAAAACCCCCTCTCTACTAAAAATACAAAAATTAACCTGGCCTGGTGGTGCATGCCTGTAATCCCAGCTACTCCGGAGGTTGAGGCGCAAGAATCGCTGGAACCCAGGAGGCAGAGTTTGCAGTGAACCAAGATTGTGCCACTGCACTCCAGCCTGGGCGACAGAGCAAGACTGTCTCAAAACAAACAGAAGAACCCACTACAGCAGAGTAGAATTAATCAATTCAGTAATGGACTAATGTTAGGAAGTAATGCTAATACAGAATATTAGTTGTTCAAAGGAGAAAGAAGGCTTTGATAGAATTCTCAATCTTGGTTTTAAAAGAAAAGATAGATATTAATAGGACAATATAATGGTGAAACATAAGGGATAATCCCATTGAAATCAAATTACTCTAAGCTTTGAACTTTACATGCTTTATTTGCTAATCCATTCCAAGTGCCTAGATTCATAGAAGTAAGAAATCAATAAATGTTGGTTGAATGGATGTGAATTAATGAATTTAAGGTAGTCAACCTTTTTAGTTTAAGATCTGGTATATCTTCTTATTTACTTGCTTTTTTTTTTTTTTTTTGAAACAGAGTTTTTGCTCTTGTTGCCCAGGCTAAAGTGCAGTGGCACAGTCTCGGCTCACTATCACCTCCGCGTCCTGGGTTTAAGCGATTCTCCTACCTCAGCCTCCCAAGTAGCTGGGATTAATTACAGGCATGCACCACCATGCCTGGATAATTTTTTGTATTTAATAGAGACGGGGTTTCACCATGTTGGTTAGGCTGGTCTTGAACTCCTGACCTCAGGTGATCCACCCACCTCGGCCTCCCAAAGTGCTGGGATTACAGGTGTGAGCCACTGTACCCGCTGTATTTACATCTTTTATTTCTCAGCAAAGTTTAGAGTTTCTTTTTTCTCCATGCATTTACTATGTATGCCTACATTTTTGTGTAGTTGGAAATGGATTTTCTTTCCAATTTTATACTTCTTTATAGTTTTTAAAAGTGGCTTTATATAGGTGATACTGATAGCTATATACTTATTTTGTAAAAGACCAATTTAAGTTGTTCATTAAAGCCAATAATTTTTCAGCTGATTCTCATGAGGTGTATATAACCAATCTGATTTAGGTTCTTCTGAAACTGCTGATAATGGATAGCCATTAGTTCCTACATAGCAAAATCCACTGGACAGTTTTCTGTATTGTACTCAGTAAGGTCTGACACATTTTGCATGGTTGACCACGCCTTCGTTCTTAAAGTAATCTTTTTATTGCCTTCAGTGAAACATGTTCTTGGTTTGCCCTCTATCTCATTGGCTATTCTGTCATATTTCTCTTTGCTGTTCTTCCTCTCAGTTTTCTTCAAATATTGATGTACTTTTTTTTCTTTTCTAGACTCCATTTTTATTTAACCACACTCTCCCTAGATGATTTTATCAAATTCCGTGGATTTAAATATATTTGTAAGCACATTCAAATTTAGTTTGGTTTCAACTTTGTGTTTTGTATCTGAATGATAAGCATCAGCATTGTAACTAAACAGACTGTGTGATTAAGATTATGGACAATTTTTCCCTCTAATTATCTAATTTTCATAATTACCCCCCAGAATGTGAGAACATTATTTTTATAATCAGAAAGTATTTTAAGAAACTAGTTGAGTGGACTCTAATATGGAACCATCAACATGTATCAAATTCCACTTAATTATAAGCAAATTCATTATGAAATTGTATTTGAAAAAGCATTTCATGATTACATTTGTTATTTAAGAAAATGTTATTTAAAGAAATTTATGTAAGTTTCATTATACATGTATTTTAGCTTACTCATCTCTGGAAATGGAAAACTTAAGATACTAGGCAAGAGGGCTTTAGATTTTTTAATGAGATATTTTAATAGACCAGTACCTAGGTCTTAATATTTGGGTTTTTCAAAAATTTACGTTAAAATCCTAATCCCCATGACTATATATTAGGAGGTAAGGCCTTTTGGAAGGTGACTGGAGCAGGGCAGCACCTTCATGAATGGAATTAGTGCCCTTATAAAATAGACCCAAGGGAACTTTTTCATCCCTTACACCCTGTGAGAACATGGTGAGAAGGCACCATCTATGAGCCAGAGAATAGATCCTCACCAAACACTGAATCTGCTGGTGTCTTGATCGTGGACTTCCTAGCCTCCAGAACTGTGAGAAACAAATTTTTGCTGTTTATAAGCTGTTCAGTTAATGGAATTTTGTTATTGTAGCCCAAGTATACTAAGACAACCAATATAGTTAAAATTACTATGCCTATTGCACTTTATGTTAAGTTCTAGTGTACGTTGTGTAATGCTTACATTAAATAAAAGGTAAGTTTAATTTACATAAAACATGTTTAGGTAGGATAATTGTAAAAATTATTAGAGAAATTGGTAAAATTGTGGCTTTGGATAGGCAGGAGAAAGAAAAGAGCAAGGCACTAGTGAGAAAAATTGCCATGGAGAATATTGAGAATAGATGCAAAGAGACCTACAGGTTTACAACATTAATATTGGCCAATACTTGATTGGACAGTTTGAATTTTTCAAACTGAAAGGGCTTTGTTCCCCAAAGTTTGGTAAGGAGATTTTATAAAGACAAACGATAGCAATAAAAAATAATCAGGGAAGATTAAGAGATTTCATAAGGAGCAAGAATTTATAGGTAATATTTCAAAGGTATAGATATGATTACTATTTTGGTGAATAATAAGCACATAGTAGACTGAAATTCAGCAGCAGCTACTGTGCAAATAAGCATATCTGTGATTATGGCTTATATCGGGTTGGAGACCCGGGCTGTAAGCCATTCTTTTTAGTACAGATTAATCTCCATCTCTCAATCACAGTTCTGTTCTTTTCCTCTGTGGGAAATACTGAATTCTGTTTCAGATTTTGATTGTCTTTTGTTTTCTTTGTCATCCAACAGAATTGCACATTTCACTTTGTAACATTTTTATAAATAGCGTTTGACACTTGAAACTGGCTTTTGAGTCTTCTATAATAGTTTGTGTAGAAGTCTGAGGTTTAATATTATGATGGCCTTACTCATACTATAGAAATATATACTGCAGCAATATGCACCCAAGTGTTCAATAGGCTTTATAAATGAACTAGCTAGATTTTTAATTTTGATTTTAATTCTTGGTTTGAATTACTAAAAGCTATCTTGACCTTAGAAAAATGGAAGCTTACATGAAGTTTAGCCACTTACAAAGTATTTCTTTGTGTCTCCAGTTCATGTGAAACCAGACTTTTATTTACAATATTTATGTTATGAGCACTTTTATTAGGATCTTTTTAAGACTTTTAAGAGTTTTCTCTCAGTCATTATTAATAGTACTAATAAACAAGGTGAACAGGATTTAAAACTGAAAGGAGCATCAGAGATAATTGAGCTTTGTTTATGCCATTCATTGTTACCCTATGCAGTGTCTTTTGTTTGTTTTTTAATTAACTGCCAATATTTAACAAGAGGATCATAGAACATTCATTATTCCAGATTCTCTTGAAAAACTGGAAGATCTGGCAACTCCGGGTTTATGTTCTTGCATGTTAACAATATACAGGGGCTGGAATTACCTGCTCTGAGTCCCTTTAGATGTGCATACTCTCTCCAATTGGCCACAGTTCCCACCACTTCTCATTTCTCCTCTCTTGGCCCACATCATTGGGCCTGTCTCACTAATTTCTATTAAATATTTTGTTATTAAGGCCATTAGTTTATGACCCGTGAGGCCAAGACAGCTGATGAGAACTTGCATTATTAGTGGCAAAATTATACCTTTATGATTACTTACTAGATTTTAAAAATCTCACTTTTCTAACAAGAGGTATTATGATAATCACAAGTTCAAAAGCAAGTTCATTTGAGATAATTAAAACCTCTAGTCTTTGGGTTGGAGGGTGATAAAGTTATCTGGCGAAATACATGAACTTCTGGTACCTTTGTCTTCTGCTAAATGAGTGGTAAAATGAATCCTGATTTGTTTTGTTTAGGCAGTTTACTTATGAAGTTGGGAGAATTTTTTTTTTTTCTTTAAAGTACTGAGGCTGGCTCTGTTTCCCAGGCTCAAGTACTGTGGATTTTGGCTGGCTGCAGCCGCCACCTCCTGGGTTCAAGCAGTTCTCCTGCCTCAGCCTCCCGAGTAGTTGGGAGCCATCATGTCTGGCTAATTTTTGTATTTTTAGTAAATGGGGTTTCACCATGTTGGCCAGGCTGGTCATGAACTCCTGACCTCAAGTGAGCCGCCTACCTGGCCTCCCAAAGTGCTGGGATTATAGGTGTGAGCTACTGTGCCCGGCCTGAGGTTGGGAGAAATTTTGTCCATTTCTCTAGAACCAAAATTGGCAACCAGAAAGTATTTGGACGTTACACAAAGTATTTAGTTTCCCTTTCTAGACTAAATTGGGTTGTTTATAGCACCCCTCTCTCCATTTGGGAAAAATGGTTAGGATGCTTGTGCAGGGATGAGGCTTTATTAGAATAGAGAAGGTGCCCAAATAGTGGTTCAAACACAGGCTGGCTAATAAGCTGTGAGGTGACTTACCAAAGAACATACAACAACAACAACAAAAACTCTTGAACTTCTGCTTTCAACTTCTACTTTGTGCTAGATTATTTGGTTCAATCTTCCTGGTTTAACACCTGATTACAGATCACAACAAACATCTGCTTGAATGTGTTGGAAAGGTGATGATTCATTGCCAGGCTGATGTATTAAATAAAATGGAAATCCCAAAAGTTGAACTTGCTATTGGGCCTGCTTTTGCTCTGGAGGGGGGATTTGTTAGCCAAGAAGAGGCTGAAAACGTGTAGTGTTTTAATACCTTGGGAGACTAGAAGGATGAAAGTTAAAAGCATAGGACCTCCAAGGTTGTGACTCTGGTAGAATTTTTTGGTTAGAGATCCTGAAGGACAGCATCCTAGGGATAATGGTGAAACAGAAGTAGACCATTCACATCGAGTGTAGTTTAAAATCAAATCATCAAGGTGGCTTAGTAAATTGTGAGATTTTGGAAGTGGACTAAGGTGACCTTAGGTTTCTAATGCCCCTAGGAACCTGAAAGATATAAGCCTGGAGGAAGAATACTTTCCTAGACCTCAAATTATTTGGGTACTTTTTCAAATACGGTATCTCCACATATCCTGGATACAGGAGGAGAAAGATGAAATGAAAACTGGCAGAAACAGTAGACCCAAAGGGGCACCAAATAATTGCATTGTGAGATAGACTTTAAGACTGTATTCAAGGAGATGAAAGATGGAAAATTTCCATATAGAATTGGAAACTATAAAAAAGTCACTTCAGATTTGTGGGAAAAAAAAAAAGCCAAATATAAATTTGAAAACTAGAAAAACTAAACCGTAAAAATTAAGAACTCCAAATGTGTTAGTTATCTATTGCTGTGCAACATATTGCTCAAACTTATTGACTTAACATACGTTTATTATCTCAGTTTTTGTTGGTCAGGAATCCAAGCATGGCTTAAGTGGGTTCCCTGCTTTAGGCTGCAATCAAAGCATTGGTTGGGGTAGTCTCTTCTGGAGGCTGAGCTGGGGAAGGATCTGCTTCAGATTTATGTACTTGCTAGCAGGTTCTTGGACTGACGACCTCAGTAGCTTCCTGGCTGTTGGATGAAAGCATTCTTCAGTTCCTTGTCCCATGGACCTCTCCATTAGGGCAGTTTACAACCTGGCAGCTTGCCAGAGGGAACCTATAGAGCCCATAGAGTGAATCTGCTAACAAGACAAATGAAGAGAGAATTAACCAAACTGAAAATGAGAAAAAAATATTTAGAATTAATGTCTTTGGAAACTTTGACACCATTACTCTGCCATCACCAGTAAGGGGGAATTGAAATATACCCATGCTGAGAAACAATGGAAGTAGTGTGGAGAAAAGGATAAATAAGGATATATTTTAATTGAATGTAGGAGCTTAGAAATCAGGACAGTATTAGGGAAGGAAATGGGTTATTAAACTAGACATTTAGAAATCCTCTTCATACTTATTCAGGACACCAGTGGGTACCCAATCTATACTGTTTTTACTGATTGTTGCACAATTTGCTGCTCAGCAGATATTTTCAATGCGGATTGGTAATATGTCAGTGGATAACCAGTGGAAATGTATGTCGATTACTATTGCACATAATATCTTGTTTTTATATTTTGCACAGAATTTTCAAGGTGCTGATGTCATACTTATTTCTGAGCACTGTAAAGTTTTCTTTGAGAAATAGATGTTTATTTTTAAATTGCATCGTCTCATGAGAGGGTAACATTTGTAAATATACTTCAAATTAGTGTTGTTCCCTCTGCTTTCTTTTTCCTGACTCAGAAACACAGAGTGCTTTTGACTGCTCTGTGTCGGGGCCATGTTTTCTGCAGACTTGAACCCAAGCCATGCCCTTTAGTGTTCCCAGGCACGGATAAACTTGTTTAGGCTGCCTGAAACCCTGAAACATCAAACATGTTGTTAAACACATAAATACTAGCCCCAACCCTGAACCCAATTCCTTAAGCTCCCATATAAACTCCTTGTCTGATTCCCCATATGGTTCCCCTATGGTTCCACAGGTTAGAACGTCTCATTTCTCCCTGTCAATCATGAGGACTAATGCAGCACACAATGTATATAGTACTAATAAAGGCTTTGGACTTATCACTCGGTGGTTAGTGTTTCCTTCTTCGAAATCCCGACTGGTCCCATCTTAGGTTGGTTTGGGGCAGTCCATTGTGGGAACTCTCCTGCTATTCTGTCTGGTTTTGGGCGTTACTGCAGCTGCGGTTTTGGGCGGCTGGAACAAGCATATATTTCAATAAATACATTTTTTGAATGTTCAGAAAACAACATGACACAACTGCAGGTCGAGAGCCAGTTTTAGTTTGTCCCATAAGCTTTCTGTCTTTGTTCAGTTTAGTTATAATGGAGGAAACCTCTTTAATGTTGGCAGGATTTCTTTAGAAAAAAACCATTGCTGTATCTGAAAGACCAGTTTCAACTGGCAAAATTGGACAAAAGCAGCAATTTGAAAAACCAAGCTACCTATAAGTTGACAAAGTCCTCTATAAACTAAGTCATTATATTTCTCCTTTCAAATAAACCATTGTAAATTTAATGTTCATATCAGTTGCATATTAGTTTCCAGCTGGATTCATGCTGAATAAAGTCCAGAAACTTTCGTTGTGATTCAAATAGATGCACAGGAAGTTGGGAAGGAAAAGAAAAGCATATGGTGAGTAAATTTCTTAATGCCAGGTATTACATTAACATTAAAGCAGCCAACATTCAGCATTTCTATTCATTTGGAACTCGATGAGAACATTCAGTTACTTATCACTGACTACTTAAGGGGACATATGCCTATTTATTTACAATGCTCTGTAGAAGCATCCAGTAACATTTATGAATTTATTTGTATATATCAAATAGTATCTTATGTTCTAATGAATTTTATCCATTTCAGGTGGAGAATGGATTATTTAATTCTGAAAACTAGATTTTCATATAATTTTGTTTTCATTTTTAAAATGTAAGATTTTTGTTGTTGCTGTAAAATACATGATCATTACAGAAAATCTGAAAAAACAGTAGAGAAGATAATCTCATACTGTTAATGTTTTGGTATCTTTTATCTATGGATTTTTGTTGATATTTTATGTTTTTCAGGTCATACTATAGATAAAGGTTTTTACATTTGTGTTTCATAATCACTTTTCCCCAATATACATTTCAGTATTCCATAAGTAGTCTTTATGTGTATTTTGTAGGTAATTGAATATAAAATTATTGCAAAATTAAACACTAAAAAAGTACATGAAATTTTCATAGTAAGTTCACACTCATTACAGGGGGAAAAAGAATCACAACTTTTTTCTATTATTAAAAAAACGCAAGCATGATAATTATATAAGATTAGCTCATGTGGGTGTAAATATATTTAATGTTGGAATAGTTCACAAGTACACAGATGATTAAATCCTGACTTCCAATATATTTGCAAGATTTCCATATCTCACCACCTGGGTGTGATTCATAATCAGATAAATAAAGGATCTGTGTATTTGGAAAGTCTTTTTTTTTTTTTTTTTTTTTTTTGGAGACGGAGTCTCACTCTGTCACCCAGGCTGGAGTGCAGTGGCCGGATCTCAGCTCACTGCAAGCTCCGCCTCCCGGGTTCACGCCATTCTCCTGCCTCAGCCTCCCGAGTAGCTGGGACTACAGGTGCCCCCACGTCGCCCGGCTAGTTTTTTGTAGTTTTTAGTAGAGACGGGGTTTCACCGTGTTAGCCAGGATGGTCTCGATCTCCTGACCTCGTGATCTGCCCGTCTCGGCCTCCCAAAGTGCTGGGATTACAGGCTTGAGCCACTGCGCCCGGCCGGAAAGTCTTAAAAGAAGTAAAAAATATCTATATAGTTATCCTCTGCTTAAGTGTACTTTGTTTCAACCCTTGGTACCTAGAGTGTTTTTTGTTTTTTTGTTGTTGTTTTTTTTTGAGACGGATTCTTTGCTCTGTTACCCAGGCTGGAGTGCAGTGGCACAATCTCAGCTCACTGCAAGCTCTGCCTCCTGGGTTCACGCCATTCTCCTGCCTCAGCCTCCCACAGGCGCCCGCTACCATGCCTGGCTAATTTTTTGTATTTTTAGTAGAGACAGGGTTTCACCGTGTTAGCCAGGATGGTCTCGATCTGACCTTGTGATCCACCCATCTCGGCCTCCCAAAGTGCTGGGATTACAGGCGTGAGCCACCGCGCCCAGCGGGTACCTAGAGTTTTAAATGCCATTTGAAAGAACAATTCTAGAAAAGTTCTATCAGTCTAATTCTCATGCTACCTGAAAATATAAACAAGTTTAAAATCAGTTTGACAGTTGAATCTGAAAGTCTAGACTGAAGTCGTGCTTTAGTCATTAGCTAAGTGACTTAAGACCAATAAATTTTTCTTGATTTTAGTTTCTTCATCGAATATATTGAGTGGATTGGACAAGAAGATACTCTAAATCCCTCCTAACATGATGAATCATTCCTTCTAAGCTTCACACTGCAGATGTAATTTGCTGTTAACACTATTTTTTTAGCTTTCTTTTTTAAAACTCCTGTTTCCAAATGACAAAATAATAATATTCTTAAAGAGCTAGAGAATTAATGAGGGTTAGCTTGCCCTTTCACTAAATTTCCTCAGTTGCGATACTTTTCTTTCATACTGTCTTTCACCACAACAATATCCCCTGAGGCTAGACTCATACACTTTTAGAATAAAAAGAAATTTCATTATCAAGTGGAACGAATGATTCAATGCTCAAATGTCCTCCCAAACACTTGCACCAAATATTCAGTTCCCTCTGTGCTTGAAAGTTAAAGATTTATTACCTCCCAAAACTGCTACTTTCCCAGTTTGAACTATACTGATTATTAGACAATGCTTACTGTGAGTTGAAATCCATTTTTTGGTAGCTTCTACTCCTTCATTTTAGCTATACCTCTTAAGTATTTAGGAATCTTCTCCATTACTTTTTATCAGGTCGAGTACATATTTTAGGGTCTTCTGTTCTTGAGGTTTTTTTTTTTCTTTTTTTCTTTTCCTGTTGGAGGTTTGACACCTATATTTTTCTCTGACATTTTGGGAATTTGCTTCCCAACTTTTCCTGTTGGAGGTTTGACACCTGTATTTTTCTCTGACATTTTGGGAATTTGCTTCCCAGCGTCAAAAATATAATGCTTAACTTTTCCCAATTTGGCCAACATCAACTTTAAGATTCTGTGGTTATCTTTTACCAAGAGATTTGTCAATCTTACTGTCCCAATCATTTCCTTTTTACTGATTAGAATTAGGCCTTTGTGTAGCTGTTCACCTAATTACTCCCTCTACCTTGTGAAAAAGAACAGGGACATTAACATTTGCTGGGTACCTACTACATGCCAAGCACTTAACTGCAGGCAGTAATGTCATTTAATCTTCAAAACAACTCTCCAAAGGAAGTGTCACTGTCCTTGTTTGATTTCTTGCTTCCCAAATGGAAGGTCCTTTGTATTAATAGTATCTGTTAAATTTCATACAATACTTAAATACGTTCTTGATATGTACTTCAATATAACCAACAGGATAAAGGCAGTATTCGATAAAGTAAAAAATATGATGAATATTTTTAGTGATTTATAAGTTACTTGAGGAAATCATGCTGTTTATGCTTTTCCTTTTTAGCTATGTCTTTGTGAATTTGCTATTTGTGTGTGAATATATATGTTTCGATAATGAAATAACCATATGAAATGGATAATCATATGAAAATTCATTTGTAATTCAATGGATTTCCAGGGATTTTAGGTTGTTTATGAAGGTGGTGGTTGTTGTTGTTTTCTTTTGGAGAGTGGGGAGATTGGCATACAGTTTTAAATTGTTTATGTGGAAGCTGGAAATCTGACTGACCTTGAAGAAAGGAAGAGAGGGACAAAGAAAGGGAGGGAGGTACCCCTAAGTGGGAACCTACATTCAAAGCAAGAGCAGTAAGTTCTGAATGTGCTGGAACAACCTGGGTGATATGCATGGATATGAGCTGTGGAGGCTGAGTGTTTTAATGATATCGTAGGGAAAGGAGGCATGGCCATGGCATAAGACTCTCAAATCCCAACCCCTAATCCAACTTGAAAAGCTGAGTCTTCTAAAGGGCTCTTGTAACCATGAAAGGACCATAAGAAAGGCAATTCACAGAAAATGAGGCCATGTGGCCAAGAAACATAAGAAAAACAATAAAAGCCCTTAGTCTCAATAGCAATAGAGTGGATGCAAATGAATGTAATGAGTTACCATGTCGTTCTTACTGGATTGGAAAAAAATTAGAATGTCTAAATAACATGTATCATCCAAGATGCAGGGAAATGGGAGCTCTTGTACCCTGCAGGCAGGCATTTAAATTGGTGCAACCACTTTGGATTGCTGCTTTGTTGTATCTGGTGCAACTGAAGATGAACATGCCTTGTGACACAGCAACCTGACTTCTAGGTCAATACCCTAATTATATTCTTGCTGTGGTGCACAAGAAGGTATCTGAGTGGTTATTCTCTGAGCACTATTTAGAATAGGGGCAAACTGGAAATCTGTAAATATCTATCAATGAAGGAATAGATAAGTTGTAATATGTTCATATAAAATATGTGCGTAAATGAATGGAATTTATAAATATACTAACATGAATGAATCTTGAAAACAGAGTTGGGAGGTAAAAGCAAGCTGTTGAAGAACATGGTCAGTATACTCTCACTTATGTAAGTTAAAAACTCCAAAGAACATTATCTATATTGGTAATGGCATAGACATTTGTGGTAAAATATAAAAATAGTAACTAAAAGCTCTATATGCTTCAGGATATTGTTAGTATGATAAGGCAGGAAGTGGATAGCATTGAGGTGAGACAGTGGTTATGTTTGGTGGTTATGTTTTGTTTTTAGTTACATTAGTAACTTTAAAAAAAAAAAGGATCCAGAATAATTATAATAAAATAATAGTATTTTAACACTAGATGATTGGTGTATTAGATTTCGTCCACTATTTTCTAAGTTATGAACGCTTAAAATTTATAGATATGTAGTAAAATTAATGTAAATTGGTACAAATAAAAATAAATGGCATGTGATATATGGCAGTAGCTATGTGTGTGTATGAAAAACAAAGGCAGGCAGGGCAAGTTTCTGGGTAGCATAAGCATGGAGCAATCCTAGGAATATGAAATTGACCTAAATATACAAGCTTGCTTGAGATTCCACAGTTCCAGATGATTGATGATCTAATACAATTTTCTGGTTTTATTGATAAAGTAATAGAGACAAGAAGGGTTAAGTGACTTTCTCCAAGTTGCACGTACATTAATGGCAGAGCTTGGTCTAGAATCCAAGTGTTCTGAGTCCTGTCCAGTGTTCTTCCTACATTGCCACAAATGAGTCCTTCATGTATAGCTCATGACTTGCATAAGGTAGGTAATTTTATGAGCTGTTCTTTACAGATTCCCTTTTATTTTATATTCTACTAGGTCTATCTATAGCAAAAGGCATTTAGAAGTGGTGTTAATATTAGCATGCCCAAAGTAACTCTGAGATGATATCATTTACTTCCATATGGGAATTTTCCAGTTAGTATCAAGCTTGAGATTCAAGTGGAAATTCGCTTTCAGGATTTTTTGCAATATAAAATTTATTATGTGTTGACCTAGTTCTGTGTACCAAGGCAGGCTCAAAGTAGTAGTACAAGTATGTTGCTATTACACTCAAAAATAAGTTATCTAAAAGTTCTGCTGTTGTCCGTATTAACTACCTGATCTTTTGGATTAAAAGATTGATAGACAGTATTGTTTCTTTCTAACTATAGTTAGGAAAAAAGGAAGTGTTCAAATGCATTTATTACAATCCAGATCATCTTATCTCTTCTTGACAACCTAGATAAATGGATTTGTGACTAGCAAAATGGAACATTTTTAGTGCTGTCAGATATTTTGTAGAACCACATAAATTTTGTGGAGAATAGGTTATATTTTTAGTAAGGAAATTATTTCCTCTGGAAAAAAGCACTGAACATGGAAGCATTAAAACAGGTGACAAGGAATGGAGGTCATTTATTGTACCCACCCTCTCTGTCCTATATAATCACTAAGCATTCCTAGGGGATAGAGTACAAATCTGGGTATTGGGAATTAGATTGTTGCTATTTTGATAATTCCACCTATACCAGTTATTTACAATATGTTATTTCTGCATCTGAAAAAACTGATTTTAATACTAAATAATTCAGAGATACAGAGTGAGAAGTTATTAATTAATGCTTATTAAATATAGTATTTACAAGTCTTGAGTATTAATGTTTCACAATTTAAAATGGTAAGATGTCTGCAATGGACAGATATTGGACATGGGGGAAAGAAACAAAACATTTAAGCAGGAACTGACTTTAGTAGGTAATTGGGATCAGTATTGATCAGTATTGAACCTATACAATGGAAGAGTGACATAGCTTGAATGATATGATTTGGAGGATACAAAGGCCTCTTGAAGGAATAGTTATTTCTGTTCCATAATGTCTGGGGTCTCAGGTGGTAAAACTCAAATACTGGGAGTGACTCCATACCTAGGGGCTGGGATCATGTGGAGCCATCTTCACTCACATGTCTGGCAATTGATACTGGCTGTTGGCTGGAATCTTGGCTGGGGCTACTTGACCAGAAAACATACATGTGTCCTCTTCATATGGCCTGGGCTTTCTTAGAGGATGGTGGTATTAGGGTAGTTGGACTTTTTACATGGTGGCTTAAAACTCCAAAAGCCAATACACAAAAAGATCTAATGGGGGTTGCAAGCCATATTCTAACTTTGCCTCAGAAGTTTCATAGTATCTTCTCCATTGTAATCGATTGGTCGAAGTAATTATAAGCCCACCAAGATCCAAGAGAGGGGGTATAGACCCCACTTCTTGATGGCAAGAATATCAAAGAATTTTGGATGCATGTTTAAACCAACATAAGCTACGTGGGTTGAAAGTCACCAAAATCAGAAATGCGCTGTCTGTGAAAATCACTGCCTTTGAAAGGAACTTAGCTCTAACTAAACCACGGCTGCTGCTGGCAATCCAAGTGTTGTTCTAGAGATTTATCTGAAGTTCTGGCTCTTGTTTCAGGAAGCCCTCCTGAAACACTGATACCATTACATTAGCAGGGACAATAAGGACCCCCATCTTAGGCTCATTACAGGCTTTCTGTTACCTCCTAAAAGAGAGCAGCAAAAATTAGGGGCTTCCTGCGAGCTTACTTGCTTGTCATCACATCAATCTACTAAAATATTCAATGTCAAACTACTCAATTATCGATTTATGAAAAAAAATTTCAGGTGTAAACACTACTTTTAGTACAATTTTAAGGAATCTCCTTCCTTAACATAAGTCTTCTTATATAATGTGGTCTTCTAGGAGTACTATTTGTGCTTATATGTATACCAGTGCCTTCATGCTTGGCAGTAGGAGAAGAGAAGGGAAGTTGGGACGGAAAAGAGTAGTGATAAGAGAAGATATAAAACTGTTTTTAGTTTTAAATTAAATCCACAAAGACTAAATTTGATGAAGGTGGTGGAGTGTTTGGAAACATCCCAGACGTAATGGTTTTTCAGAGGATGGTTTTCATATTCTTTATATTCAAGTTTGCTTTTTCCTAATAATAAAAAATACAAAGGAGTCAGATATTTTTAGATGCCTACAGATTTTGAGAATCTTATCTCACTCCAGGTTTATTTCTGAACTCTATTATTATTTTCACGTATATGAGACAAATACAATTAAAATTTAAACATAAAATATAGTGTTGCTGCTTTTGCTGTAGCACATAAAGTAAGCATAAATGAGTCTCAGTTACACAAACATACAAATAATCATCCATCCAGGAAAGTAACTTAAAACAAATTATAGTCAAACAACTGATACTTTTAACTTTTGATATAAAATATGAATTAGATTATAAAAAATCAAGAAAATATTATTACAAACTAGGTATATAAGTGTGTATCTGGAATGAAAATTTGTAGAACTAAAAAGCCACAAAATTCTTTTAGTCTTAGAAATAATAATCTTAAAATTCTTTTAGTAAATTACAAAGCTTTTGTTGTCAAAAAGTACTATAGTCTGATTAGGAATTACATTTTCTGTGATCTGTGACATAGACCTCTCCACATGTGCTAACTTTTCCTGAAATGCAAATGAGCAATGTTTATGAAAATAACTTATTTTATTAATATTTGATATTATAAAATTCATTATTTCTCAATTTCTTGAATTTGAACAAAAATATATAAAACAACATATCAGAATGGGATCATGGAATTTTCTGCTGCTAAAATATTTATTTAAGTAGTCATGTTTGCTGGGGATATGCTTTACTTTTAATCAGTGATAATCTGTAGATAGAGAAGTCAGAGTTAGCTGAGGATTCATTTCAAACTGTAGCCTCCAAAGGTTTGAAACTGCACCATCGCAGAGCTTGTCTACAAGATTGAAAATCCTGCTCTTCTAAGCTTTTGATACCTGGTAACAGTATGTCACATTTCTGAGATGTTTTAGAAGAGGAAAAATGTTTTACGAACCATTGCTTTTAACAAACCCTCATATATTAAAATCTAAATTTACATTACAGACAGATAGGGGTAATAACTTTGTTAAGATATTCCAAACATTTTGCATGTTATTACAAGGCTTCAATGGACATGTGTGCCTGAACAATTTTTCAGCATCTCTCTTCAGCCAGAATTTGCTCCTGAGATGCAAACTCATATCTCCAGACATCTCTACCTGAACATCCCAAATATGCTCATAATCAACATGCCCCAAACTGCATTCATCAGCTTCTTGTCCTTTTCAATATTCCCAAACCAAGGGTTGGTACTACTACTTGCATAGTCTTTCATCTGGACACCTGGGAGTCATTCTTAACTTTCATTCTTCCCTTCCATAGCCAGTCAGTCACCAAGTCTTGCAGATTCCTAAAGATGTTTCCAACCCACCATTCATTACTTCCCTTACCAATACTTACCTTATTTCAGATCCCCATCATGGCTCCCCTGGACAATTCCAGGGGTCTTCTAAAGTTCCTTACTGACAGTCATTACCCTCTAGTCAGCCTTCAAAATGCAATCAGAAAGATTCTTCTGGCATACAAACTTTTTCCCCCTGAATGAAATCCGTGCTTCTAACCAAGCCATGCAAGACTTCTTGTTTTCTTTCTAGCCTAAAGTCTTGTCATTCTTTACCTCCTGTGATTTAGCAATAATGATGGAATTGACTTTCACTAAATGCACCAAATTAGCTTTTAGCTTCTTTCCTTTTGTGTTTGCTTGTTTGTTTACCTGCATAGAAAATTGGTTCAAGGCATAGCTTCAGTTTTCCTTGATCTGTGAACCTTTCCCTGGCTCTTCCACATAAATTGAGGCTCTCCTCCTATTTATCCCATTATTTACTCACGGTATTGCACTTCATTTTTCCTAGGGTCCTTGAGAGTATGGATTGTGTTTGTTCTTTGTTCAATTGGTAGCACATTTATAAAATGCTTGGTACATAGTAGTGCTCAATAAATATCTGGCTAATGAATTAATATATCCCCTCAATTAGAACACTAGACACAAACAATTAAAATATACTTTCCTGTGCAATAATTCAAACTTTGGAGTTACAAATATATTGAATCTTCTACTGGCTTCACTCATAATCAATAAAAATAATTTTAAAATGTAATTTTGTCTGATTTAAATATATTGATCTTCTGGGGGAAAATGCAGTTTGGAATTGTAGCGGATTATCACATAGTTGCAGGAAATCATAGACATCAGCACATTTATTATCTTTACTGTCTATTGTGTGTCTTTTTCCCCTACAATCAGCAGAATGCTTTGTATTTCATATTTGTTCTCTCTTGCAAGGCACTGTGTGTGGGTGTTATGATGTGTAATTTGCCCATGCAAGAAGAAAAATGACTGCTAGAGGAAAATGTAGGCGGTATCTGTTCTTACCTTTGGGAAAAAACATTGTTATATAACTGGTCCCAAACTCTGAAAAAATTTTCTATCTTAAGGCCTTTTTTTTTCCCTTCACATGATTGTGACTGCAATTGATATAAGATTTCTAGAATCCTCTTCATTCATTCAGTGTTTATTGAATATTTAGTACTTGCCAGATATTGTCCTGGATGATGGCATTAGCAAAATGAATAAGACAGAATCCCTGTCCACACCATGATTGTAGCCTAGGAAGAAAGGCCAGTGAGGAGGCAATACAATGATAGATATTATAGTATTATAGTAGGTAGCCTGAACAAAGCTAAACTATTACCTGGCCCATCTCAAAAGTATGTTGTCTCACAGGATGTGGCATGCAGGAGGAATTCAATCCAAAAGTGAAAATCAATTTTTCTGTATTTTCTTCAAAAATACCAACAATGATTAGTGCATAATGCACTGCAAAATATCCTAAAAATCTGCTGTGCACACCCACCTCCCATAGTCAATCATCACAGTAAGGGCCCTGCCTGGGATCTTGCACCTAGTTATTCGTTTATTTGCCCCCTCTCCCTTTCTCATTGATTGTCTCTCCCTCTCCAAAACTTCCTAAGAAAATTCAGACCACTCTTGATCTTTTGTATTTCTCCTTCTCCTCCTTCTTTTCCAAATCTTCCGCCCCACCCCACCCCAAGCATAGAATTTGCCTGTCTTCATGTAAGTAATATAGTTTTGTGGGGGTTTTGTTGACTCTGCCATTTCATACCTACCTATGTCAAAATCCTGACTAGTAAAATGACCAATATAATGAATTACTCAAAGTCAAGCAAGGATAGGGAAGTGAAGGAAACTTTGAATATTTATGCATTATTATTTTCCCCATCCTACTAAGAAATTCTGACAGCCCATCATATCTTCCTTCCAAAACTGGGATTCAATGAGTAAATATAACACTTGCCAGTTGACATAAAGTAAAGAGGAACCATAAGTATTAAGCTCTCAGCTGGGTGCAGTGGCTGATGCCTATAATCCTAGCACTTTGGAAGGCTGAGGTGGGTGGATCACCTGAGGTCAGGAGTTCGAGACCATCCTGGCCAACGTGGCAAAACCCCATCTCTACTAAAAATACAAAAATTAGCCAGTGTGGTGGTGCCCACCTGTAATTCCAGCTACTCGAGAGGCCGAGACAGGAGAATTGCTTGAACTCAGGAGGCAGAGGCTGCAGTGAGCCAAGACTGTGACACTGCACTCCAGCCTGGGCACCAGAGCAAAACTCCATCTCAAAGAAAAAAAACATTTTTAAACTCTCTAGACCTAAATATGCTTATGAAAAATACATTTTGCTGTTAAAAAAGGAATGGAACAATAACAAAAAAAGAGAATTCTAGATAACTTGTTAGAACAATTTGTCTTGGGAAATTCTGAAATGAAAACCTTTAGTCCTTGACTAATGAGGTTTCCATCTTTGGAAAATATACCAAATTCAAAATAGGCTGGAGTCGAGTTGTGATGTGCATTTGGGTCAGTATGAGAGTCTTGTGCTGATAATTTGCTCCTCTCCTAAATATGGAAACATTTTATTAAGTCTATCCAAAGGACTTTTGCAATTTTCTAGTCCAATCTCTTCCACAAAGTGTTTGATAAACAGCCATTGGCCCTCTTCAGGGTCAATCTGGAGGAGTGGGGAAAGGTGGGAAGTGTATCGGAAGGTTTCCCATGAAGAAAGCATCTGACCTATGTCTTAGACACAAAGTAGGGTGCCAGTAGATGGAGAAAGGAAGGAAGGACATCTCTGGTTAGTTAAATAGCATGACATATTGAGAGAGATGATTGAAACATATACCGTGTTTGCTGAAAATCCAGTAATTTTATATTGTGGGGACAAAACGTTTAGGAAAAGATATAATGGGGGATAAAGATTGGACATATATTTTGGGAAAATGGTGAATTTTCTAGAGACCACCACAAGGAGTTTGAAGTTTATTCTGAAAGCAATGAAGAGTTCAATCCACCTAATAATGGGAAGCCTCCCACTATTCTTGAAGTTTAAATAAAATTTTCTTTCCTCTGGAGACAGATGAATGAATGAATGACTAAAGGAATCACTGCCACAAGTTTATTTTTTTAATGCAAAAATTATTTTATTATTTATTGTTTCCATTTTGCACACTGCTTGGGAAAAGGATCCAGGATGAAATGACCTCTGAAGTCCAGAGGCTCCTTGTGCTGGAGGATGAGTCTTTCAAAGAGGTATTCATCCAATCTGCCTGTGGAGGAGGCTGGCCAAGTGGTCATCCAAAAGTGGCCCACACCCTCCAGGGTGACATCTTTCCAGTGGAATTAGAAGCCCAGAGAAAGGTGTAAGAGACCCGCAGATGCTGGGGACCTGGTGGTTAACAGTAATGACCTACACCCTGAGTCAGAGTAATGTGTTGGATGTAGTGCTCATGGTTGGTTGGTAACAAGGAACTGATACATATAAACACACACCCCATAGACCCATTAAAACAACAGCAACAAGAATTAAAAGGCATTAACTGATCCTGAAAGCTAGGGCTTAGATGCAAAGATGGTCCTGGAGATTGCTACTGGAGAGGAGATTGAAGGGTGGTTAGAGCTGGAGGGGCAGAGTCCCTAGAGTCTGTGGCACACAAACACTGTTGAAACAAACAGTGGATCCTTGGGACCAGTGCGCACCCTGTGGCTTTGCACACTTTTTTACGTGCACATAACCAAGGATGCCTTTAAGATCATGACCCAATCATTAATCAAGAAAAAGGGATACATAAAGTAAGAGCATGATGGTGCTCATCCTACTGGAGACTTCTCCCTTGGTTGCCACAGTCATTGACTAAGAACTTCGTGGGAATAAACGTTCCAATAGCAGAGACTTCCATCACTAGCAGAACCCTCAGCTCATATTTATTTCACTGTATATTTCACTTGATTACTTGAAAGGATATATTTATATGACTACATTTAAAGATAAACTACACTGGGACAGACATCTCATAATAACACCATAGATTTTTTTTCTAATTCACATGTATTATTTCTGGTCTTTCCAGATATAAAATAGAATAATTATGGCAAGGATAATTGCCACAACTTTAAAGAAAAGGAAACTGAATTGAAGAGGGGTTAAACGATTTGCTTAAGGCCACATAATAAGCGGAACCCTAGGACATAAACCCAGATGTTTCCAGTTCTAACGGTTTTTTCTAAAATGTTACAATAAATCCTAAATATGTTTTGATTAAAATATATATAAATAAAATAAATGTATTTTGATTAAACATTATAAATGTATATTTTGACAAAATGTGATCCATGAGAACAGTGAAAGAATGCTGTGTACAGTATGCAAATACATATTTTTCTTCCAAATCTATATTGATACATCAGTCAAATGCATGTAGAAGACAAAGCAACCTATAATGTTAAACACAGCCAGTGTGGAAAGACTACCTAAAAATGCTGGGAAAATTCTTATTTTACTAGGAAACATACTTTTCACCTCTATTTGTCTTTGGAGACATAGCACAAGAAATTTTGTGAAGCAAAAGATGCAGACACATTTTAAGGAAGCCAGAAGAGTGCTAGGGAAGAAAAATGCCCAAGGAAATATTAGTAAAACAAATGCACTTAATCTCTGAGTGGTTATTTAAATGGAACTTTTCTTCTACTTTGAAGCTTGATAACAGTTCATTGTTTTAAAAAATATGTATCTTGACTATGCATAATGGCAGGGTATATATCTTTGTTCAATTTCCCTCACTATGTTCTGGTGGTTAAATCACCCCCATATTCCTTCCAATAGTATTTCTTGGTTCAATTCCCCTTTCCCCCACAAACAGGGACATTCATAGTGCCATGCATGTAAGAGGTACCCATGAAATATGTGCTACTTATCTGAAGACTGACTTAGCTTTATTATCCTGGCAGCAACTGTGTATGCCATGAAATGGACAGAAAGGAGAAGTAGCAAAGAAATTCCCAGATAAGAAATAGACCTCATAATTAGGCACTGAATAGTTGAGAAATATTTGAAATTAAATATAGTGCCTACAAATATTAAGCTAATTAGTCATGTATTTTTATAACATCCACAATTGTTAACCACAAGCAATTCTTGTTAACCACAGGAAACAAGTGCTCTATGTTATCATCTTCTCATTTTAAGATTAATATTTCCTTTTTCTTCCTTTTTTTTCTTCAACACAATAAAGTCTTCATATAAGATGGGGGTAATAATAGAACCTACTTTTTGGTGTAATTTTGAAAATTAAGTGAGATGATCCATTTAAGGTTCATACCATGTTGAGAGCAATGTCAGCGTATTTTGTGGTAGATCGTTCATATTGGATCCTTATCTTTACCAGGCACTGGCCTAAGTGCCTTACCTAAATTATCTCTTTTTATCTTGACATGCTTATTTTGGATAGGGTTCATGGTCACAGAGCTAGTTAATGGTAATGACAATATTTGATCCTATGTAGTCTCATTTTGGTTTCTTAATTCTTAGTCACCACACCATAGTGCTTCTTAGTTTGGACATCTGTGACTTGTTCTACTTTCTCTTTGTAAGCAGCAAGTTCAGCTCTGCTGCGTTTTATAACACAATTTTCAGATGTAGCAAAAACTTAGATCCTTCGAATAATTTGAGTGAAGTCCTTCAGCAATAAATCATCAATGCAAATATTTCGGGTTAATGTTGAAATTTGATATGGTTTGGCTCTGAATCCCCACCCAAATCTCATCTTAAACTGTAATCCCCATCTGTCAAGGGAGGGACCTGGTGGGAGGTGATTTGATCACGGGGGTGATTTCCCCCATGCTGTTCTTATAATAGTGAGTGAGTTCTCATGAGAGCTGATGATTTAAAAGTGTTTGACAGTACCCCTACTCCCTTTTGTCACCTTGTGAAGAAGGTGCTCACTTCCCCTTTGTGTTCTGCTGTGACTGTGAGTTTCCAGAGGTCTCCCCAGCCATGTGGAACTGTGAGTCAGTTAAACCTCTTTCCTTTATAAATTTCCTAGTCTCAAGTAGATCTTTATAGCAGTGTGAAAATGGACTAGTACAGAAAATTCGTGCTGGGAGTTTGGGGCACTGCCACGAAAATATCTGAAAATGTAGAAGTGACTTTGGAACTGGGTAATGGGTAGAGATTGGAACAGTTTGAAGGACTCAGAAGAACACAGAAAAATGTGGGAAAGTTTGGAACTCCTAGAGACTGGTTGAATGGTTTTGACCAAAATGCTGATAGTGATATGAACAATAAAGTCTAGTCTGAGGTGGTCTCAGATGGAGATGAGGAACTTACTGGCAACTGGAGCAAATGTCACTCTTGCTATGCTTAAGCAAAGAGACTGGCAGCATTTTGCTGCTGCTCTAGAGATCTGTGGAACTTTGAACATGAGAGAGATGATTTAGGGTATCTGGCAGAAGAAATTTCTAAGCATTGCATTCAAGATGTGACCTGGTTGTTTCTAAGTGCATATGGTCATATGCACTGACAAAGAGATGATCTGAAATTGGAACCTATATCTAGAAGGGAAGTAGAGCATAAAAGTTTGGAAAATTTGCAGCAGATCATATGGTATAACATAAAAACCCGTTTTCTGGGGAGAAATTCAATCTGGCTGCAGATATTTGCATAAGTAATGAGGAGTTGAATGGAAACCACTAAGACAATGGGAGAAATGTCTCCAGGGCATTTCAGAGACCTTCACACAGCCCCTCTCATAACAGGCTTGGAGGTCTAGGAAGGAAAAATGATTTCCTGGGCCAGGGCCAGGCTCAGGTCCCTGCTGCTCTGTGCAGCCTCAGGACATTGTGTCCTGCATCCCAGCCACTCCACCTCTTGGCCATGACTTAAAGGGGCCAAGGTATAGCTTGGGCTGTTGCTTCAGAAGGTGCAAGCCCCAAGCCTTGGTGGCTTTCATATGGTATTGTGCCTGTAAGTGTGCAGAAGACAAGAGTTGAGCTTTGGGAACCTCTGCCTCAATTTCAGAGGGTGTATGGAAACACCTGGATGTCCAGGCAGATGTCTACTGCATGGGAGGAGCCTACATGGAGAACTTCTACTATGGCAATGCATAAGGGAAATGTGGGATTGGAGTCCCCACACAAAGTCCCCGCTGGGGCACTGCCTAGTGGAGCTGTGAAAAGAGGACCATTGTCCTCCAGACCCTTGAAATGCAGATCCACCGACAGCTTGCTTCGGGCACCTGGAAAAGCTGCAGGCACTCAAGGCCAGCCAATGAAAGCAGCTGCAGGGGCTGTACCCTGCAGAGCCACAGGAGTGGAGCTGCCCAGGTCCTTGAGAGACCACCCCTTCCTTGCATCATCATGCCTTGAATGTGAGACATGGAGTCAAAGGAGATCATTTCAGAGCTTTAATATTTAATGACTGCCCTACTGGGTTTTGGACTTGCATGGGGCCTATATCCCCTTTTACTGGCCCGTTTCTCCCATTTGTAATGGGAGAATTTACCTAATTCTTGTACCTTTATTGTATCTTGGAAGTAACTTACTTGCTTTTGATTTTATATGCTCATACGTGGAAAGGGACTTGCTTTGTCTCAGATGAGACTTTGGACTTAGACTTTTGTTTTAATGCTGGAATGAGTTTAGACTTTGGGGGACTGTTGGAAGGCATAATTGTATTCTGAAATGTGAGAAAGATATGAGATTTGGGAGGTGCCAGAGGTGGAATGATATGGTTTGCCTGTGTCCCCACCTAAACGTCATCTCAAATTATAATCCTCATGTGTTGAGGGAAAGTCCTGGTGGGCGGTGATTAGATCATAGGGGCAGTTTCCCCTATGCTGTTCTCATGATAATGAGTGAGTTCTCAAGATCTGATGGTTTAAAAGTGTTTGGCAGATCCCCACCACCTCTTCTGCTGCCTTGTAAAGAAGGTACTTTCTTCCCTTTTGCCTTCCACCATGATTGTAAGTTTCCTGAGGCCTCCCTGGCCTTTTTTCATTATAAATTACCTAGTCTCAAGTAGTTCTTTATAGCAGTGTGAAAATGGACAAATACAAAAATCACTAAAATACCTCCAAATTTAATATGGAATTATGTTTACATTTAAGTTATCAATATCAAAAGCTCTATCAGTTGTCAATAAATATAATTGGGAATGTCCTAGAAGTAAATGGTTACCCCTTTTCCTTCATTGCTGCAACAAGAAACATTGTTCTGGTGGAACATTTCACAAAATTATCAATATTTTGAAAGAAAGAAACATAGAATCCCTTGGATTTTACTAATATATGCAGTTCTCATAATATACTACTTATTTACCATGCTAGAGAAATAGCAACCATAAAAACAGCTGCAATTAAAATGTCACTAAAGCTTTTATACAAATGGTAGATTATTAAAAACAAAATGTTATACCGATAATTTAAGGGACAATATTAGGTTTCTATATTTTTCCCTTTAAAGGCTGTAGGTTTATGCTTGACTATCCTTTTGACAATATCCCTGGCAATAATATTTTTTGAAGTAGTTGGTATTCAATATTTGTAATTCCATGTTTCCCAACATTCTGTTTTTCCTTGTTTATTTAAATAAAAAAACTATAAAACAGCCACAAGAAAATAGAAGAAATATAAAATCTATCACAGTTTAAGTAGTGTATCTGTGTCAAAGTAAAGGGTTATGTCTAAGGAGACAACTGTCTCATTCAGACGACTACTGTAATTTAAAGAGAGTATTTTATTCTACTGAAAGTCATGTGGATTATATAAATCCTGCATCCTGCACCTAGCACTGAATCCCAGCTGTTAACATAATATTTAGCTGATAGTCTAACCCATTAACACCTAGGAGGCTCTCAAAAAATACTTGTTGAATGGATAAATTCTGGCTACTTAACAGAAACATTGTAGACGTGTGAGAGAGACTAAGAGTGAATGTGTGTGTGTGTAAATGTATGTGTATGTGTGATTTTTAGGTGGTAAAGACTAATTCATATACCATCAAATGAAAAAAATAAAGTTTTTAAAAAAGGCTTCAGTGGCAAAGGCTTTGAAAGTAAAAGTTTATAAGCAATTTAGAATCCAAACTTGAGTATAAATGATAAATGTGAATGATAAGTTCATACAGTGTAACTGTCTTTTGATGCCCTCTATTTGGATACTTTATTTTGTAGACATTGTTGCCTCAAGATATTTGTTGAAGTATGAATTTTCTGGATAAAATTTAATGTAAATTTTTTTAAAGTAACAATGCTCAATTACATTCTTTAAACAAGTTTGAATTAGGAAATATGTTATACAAGGATACATATTTTCTCTCAAGACTTCACATATCTGACAATTTTGCAATTTCTGTAGAAAATATCATCTTGCATGAGGAGAGAGGGCATTTTAAACTGCATAGGCAATTCCATCTAGTTATAAATAGGTTGTGTTTTAGAAGTTCATTTGAAAGTTAATTTTTTGGAAGTTATAACCTATTTTCCTGTGGAAGCAATGTGAGAAATAGGACTTGGATTCCCAGGATGCCAGATGGTGTCATGACTTGTCCAAGCAATTTAATGTAAAAGCTAGTCCTCTGGAGGAAGAAAGATCAGGACTCAAATTCGAGCTCTCTAAATGTTAGTGTCCTTCACTATAAAACTGTGCTAATTATAGCACAGACTTCATTGCATCTACGTGGATTAAATGAGGTAATGTATTATTAAGTAAACTGCAATATTACTCAATTTTTTCAAGGAAGCCATTGTTATCTATGATTGTCACAAATTCTGTTAAAATCCACCTTCCCATTCTACTTTTAGTATCTTTATTGTATTCTTTCTGTTCGGGGACCTAGACATTGATAGTGTTTAAAAATTATCCACAAAATTCTCTGCTGTGCCAGGGAAGACTTCATGCCTTTCCTCATGTTCTTTTCTCAGCTGGAAATGAATCCATCTACTTTTTTGCATTCAGGTCCCAGCTCAAATTGCTACTTCCTTGAAAGACGTTTTTCCTATATGGAGTCAGAACTCTTAAGAAAAACTCAAATGTTGGAGAAGTGCTAAATGCTAAGCAGAACTAGCTTTACAACTTGAAAAGGATTTTAGATTTGTTGCCTTTGCCTGCTTTTAGGGGTGGGTGAGGCAGGTAGTCAGTGTAACAGAGGATCCTGGATTAGTAAAGTATCTAAACACAGAAGAATGAAGTTACATGGAAATCCAGCTGAAGCTATGTGATGCGTAGAAATAAGCCATATATGGACAGACACATACTCCAGTTCATTGTTATAATCCTGCCATCGAGTACAGGGCTAGCTGTTCATTAACTGACTTGGTTACTTGTTTAAACAGGAGAGACGGAAGGATGAAGGGAGAATATGGAAAACTAAGTTGTATGGAAATCCAAAAGTCTGTATTAAACTATATTCACTGAAATAAAATATCACCGAAGGTAATGATTCTACATAAAGTGAAACTACCTGCTTGGTGCCTCTGTTTTATTCTCTGACTTGTGTTCATCTTTTACTTGTTTGTTTTTGACCTAAACAGAAACATATGTGTAAGACAGGCTGAAGAAATAAAACGACACAGAATTTATGCAGTCTGAGAATAAAGCATGTACATATAAATAATATTTTAATAATTATTTATGTTATATGTTACATTAATAAAGTATTATAAATCAATACATTATAATATTAATATATTGATAACTAATAATATAATAATATATGAAATAATGATGTAAAAATGGGGAACTATCAATAAATATTGAAAAGCTGGCTGAACTGCATTAGAGACAATTTAAAATAAAACAAGTTATTAAAGAAAGATACTGTGGAAAGTGAGTTATACTGGCAAGATTGTTGAATTTTTCAGATTTCTTATTTCTGTTACCCTATATTTGCATGAGTATAGACTAAGTATACCTGTTCCATGCATATTTTCTTGACTTTTCAGTTATTCTCATTTTCATTAATAGTTTTGCTGTTTTTGTTAAAATAATACATACCATTAAGAATTAAAAGCATAGCAAAAATTACTCCTAATATCACTCCTCAAAGCTAACCACTCAATAGTTGGAAAATTTTCTTCTCATTCTCTCTCTCTCTTACATCGTATCCTCACATACTGCTTTTTAATTTCTTTCTTTTCGCTCAAAATATGTTTCAATAATTATAAATCATTATAGACATCGTTACTGTCATGGCAACAAAGTATTCTGCTGGGTATATGTAAGATAATTTACAGGACGAGCTGCCCATTTCTAAATTGGAAGGTTGCTTCCAATTTTTCTTCGGTATACATTTATTATTATTTTAAAAACAAGTGCTTTCCTTATGCAAAAGGTAAACCCAGCTTAACAGTAATGGAAGATTGAGTAGTCACCCTTTTTCTAAACCAAAAAGATTAAGCTTCTAAAGGGTATTTATGTTCAGTGGTACTAATGATTAAAAACAAATTAATGAACTAAATTCAAGCCTAGAAACCTCTAAGCTTTCTAATTAGGGTAGAAAAACACAGCGGTTTACAGTTTAATCAAGAAAATAATGAGGAAATTGAGGGATTATCACTTAGACCTAGAACTATTCATTTATCTAACTTGTGAAAATGTGTGTGTGCATGTTTGTGCGTGTGTGTGTGTATATTCAGCTTTCCGGAAAGATGAAACAATAAAACATCATATGAAAAGCTGAAACAATGAACATAGAGCAAAGTATTGCCTGTATCTTACTTTGAAAATCTGAAATCCTATTATGGAGAAAAATATTAGAGAGCATCTGGCTTGCTTGGTTATTTATTAGTGTATTAATAACAGTACTAAAATAAAACCTTAGAAACTCCATGATAGAAATTAGGTCACAACAAACTTGTTTAAACGAGACATTAATGCAGATACTTCAGGGAGGACTAATTAATGCTTGTGTTTTAAGACATTTTGAAGATAAGGGTTTGACTGGGCACAGTGGCTCATGCCTGTAATCCCAGCACTCTGGGAGGCCGAGGCTGGTGAATCACGAGATCAGGAAATCAAGACCATCCTGGCTAACATGGTGAAACTCCGTCTCTACCCAAAAAAAAAAAAAAAAAAAAAAAAAAACATTAGCCAGGCATGGCGGCTACTCGGGAGGCCGAGGCAGGAGAATGCGGTGAACTCAGGAGGTGGAGCTTGCCGTGAGCTGAGATGGCGCCACCGCACTCTAGCCTGGGCAACAGAGCGAGACTCCGTCTCAAAAAAAAAAAAAAAAGATAAGGGCTTGCTTTCATAAAACTATATTTTCTTATTTTCTCGGCTGGGCGAGGTGGCTCACACCTGCAATCCCAGCACTTCGGGGGCCAAGGTGGGCAGATCACCTGCGGTCAGGGGTTTGAGATCAGCCTGGCCAACATGGTGAAACCCTGTCTCTACTAAAAAATGCAAAAATTAGCTGGGCATGGTGGTGAGCACCTGTAACCCCAGCTACTCAGGAGGGTGAGGTAGGAGAATTGCTTGAACTCAGGAGGTAGATGTTGCAGTGAGCCAAAATCGTGCCACTAGAGTTTGCAGTGAGCCAAGATCGTGCCACCGTACTCCAGGCTGAGCGACAGAGCAAGACCCTGTCTCAAAACAAAACAAAAAAACAAAAACAAAAGCAACACCACCAACAACAAAACACTATATTTTCTCAAGTATATGCTCCGCTGAATTGTTGTTCAGAAATATTTTTTAGTCCAAGAAGATTGTCTGTGTAGCAGTGTAGTTGGGTATGAACACTGTCAGTGTAGCAGTGTAGTTGGGTATGAATATTTGCAGATAACTCTAGAATGCCAGATGTCAAATCTAATTGACATGACTCAGTTTGATTCATTCTCAAAATATTCTGATTCACTTAAATAAGAAAGAGGAAAACAAAAGAGTGAACAAAAAATGAAAATCAAATCTTGACAAGAACTACGATAACAAGTACAGTCAAAGCAATTTTTCCTGGTCTTAAAATGAGAGGCAATGGTAAGCCACATTTATTTTTTGCTCTAATTTGCAATTCCTCATTTAAGAAATAATTTCACATTTCATTTCAAACCATCATTATAAATATTCATATCTCTTTTGTGGCAATTTTGAATAGAGTAGGGTGGTGGGGGGTGAGACAATAGCTTTAACGGAATATTAAAAACTACAATGTTTTTATCATAAGACTTTTCCATTTCAAAATACTAGGTAAACATGTGTACCCTTATAACTTTCGTAGCTCAATGTATGTAGTTATAGAATAAGAAAATTCCAGTTCATGCCTTAATCCCAGCACTTTGGGAGGCCGAGGTGGGTGGATCACTTGGGGTCAGGAGTTTGAGACCAGCCTGGCCAAAATGGTGAAACCTCGTCCCTACTAAAAACACAAAAATTAACTGGACATGGTGGCACTCATCTGTAATCCCAGCTACTCGGGAGTGCAGGAGAATTGCTTGAAATTGGAAGGTGGAGGTTTCAGTGAACCGAGATCACGCCACTGCACTCCAGCCGGGGCAACAGAGTGAGACTCCATCTCAAAAAAAAAAAAAAGAAAAAGAAAAAAGAAAAAAAGAAAACTCTTTTGAGAAGAGGAGGGTCAGATACACACTAGCAGACTTCATTAAAACTCGTATTACCTTATTTTCCATTTTCCTAGCCCTCCAAATTATATTGATAATTCTGACTTTTCTTAGAAAGGAATTTTACATTTTTGGTAAATGTTACTTTTGTATTTTTCCTTAAGGATAACTGTTACTAAAGGCTATTTTACACACACACACACACACACACACACACACACACACACACACACACACACATGATTCTCAGAAGATAGTAGTTTATGGCTATACTCCAACTCTCAACTCTTCCATTCAGCACATGGCTTTCCCAAGGGGACAGTTCTACTTTATAATTATGCTGTTATGGGCAACTGCTTTAACCAGGTGCAGTGGAAATTTTTCTTCCTTTCGTGATTGCTAAGCCAGCCACCCCCTCACGCATGTGGCTGCACATGTTTCTGTGAACATCAATTTGATCGTACACCTTCAGATGTAGTTCTTGCCCTTCATGTCTTTTCACGCTTGATGATCTTTGGTTTATTTCCTTTCTTCCTATGATTTCCAGTGCTATCTCTGTATGAAGCAAAGGTGCCCAATTCAAATTGCCAACCATATCTCTGTCCTGAATACTCAGATACATGTGTTAATACCCAAATGTCCGTGAATATCTTAACTTCCATATCCAATGGACAGCTCACACTCAACATGTTAGAATCTTAGATATTATACACATACAATATCTCCCCTCTCCTTTTGGTTTCACAATAACATGTCTCTTTTGCTATATCCTTATCTCAGCGGATGTCACCTTTATTTATGTAGTACCTAAAATTAATCTGAAAGCATAGCTCCATCTTCCTTGTCTCTTACAGCCAAATAATTCACCCTCCTTAACATATTTGGGATCTTTCTATTTCCCTATATCATAGACGTACAACAGAGCCTCATAGAATTTTGCTTACTTTACTGCCATAACCTCTCAAACACTCATTTCCTTACAGCGCAGCTCTTTTCCGATTTATTTTCATGCTCTACTCATCCACAGTGGTCTTTCTAACACACAAACCTTGGATTCTAAATTTAGCCAACATTCTTCTGATTCAGCAAGTTCTTGAGTTTACCACATTTGATTCAACTTTGTATCTCTAATTTCTAGATGAATCCAGGATACAAGGAAGATTTACTAATTCATTCTCTTATTCATTCATTCTCTTTCTATTGAACACCTTCTGTGATCCAGGAACCATGACTCATGCTGGGTATACAGATGTAAATAACACAGATGAAGCACCTGTTTTAAGAAAAGATCATGTGATATGACAGAAAGTAAGCAGAAGTGGCTATTTTACATAGTTTTACCAGAGAAGGGTGCTCTATAGACATAACATTGGGGTTGGAATCTTAAGGGTGGGAAGGATTCAGTCTTGAAAAACAAAAAGGAGACAGTGTATCTGGAGAGCGGTGGGCTAGAGGGAGGTTGCAGAAGGTCAGAATGCCCAGATGGGAACAAGCTAGATTTCAGAGGCAGTCAATACACCTTCATTCCCTTCCTGGCTGAATGAATAAAATATCTAGGTGGGGAGGGTCTTCATTTTTTGACTTGATCAGCTAACATAGCAGTCCTCAACCTTGTTGGCACCAGGGACCAGTTTCATGGAAGACAATTTTTCCACGGACGGGTTTGCGGGGGATGGTTTTGAGGTGTAACTGTTCCACTTTAGATTATCAGGTATTAATTAGTAAGATTATCATAAGGAGAAACCCAGATTCCTCACATGGGCAGTTTACAATAGGGTTTGTGCTTCTATGTCAATCTAATGCCTCATCTGATCTGACAGGCGGTCCTTGCTGTGTGGCTCAGTTCCTAACAGGCCAATGACAGGTACCAGTCAGTGGGTTGAGGACCTTTGAGCTAACAGATACAAGGAGAGGTACTTTCTGGTCATTTCAAGCTATTGCCTTTACATTTCCATGGAATACTGCAATCTGCTCTTTGTTTAAAAGTAGCCACTGGGGATTAGTGAGCTCCATTGTCCTTTGAACAGTTGATTGGGAACCTGTAAGGCCAAAAATGAAAATGTCAGCAGTCCCGTGTGATAGTTAAAGTGGATCCATCCAATGATTTACTTCTCCAAGTCTTTTAAAAGCCTTAAGTGGAGACTCAGAAGCATGATTTCAGTGTGAATTAGCATCAGGGAAAAAACACATTCTTCCTTTGTTTTGATTCATGCTAAAGGGCCCGATTTCACATTAGAGCAAAAATGTCCTGATTTTTTTCAAAGCAGTACCAAGTTTAAATATGCTCTCTATTGTCTGCATAAACTTACAAAAGTGTTCCAAAATTCAAATATTTTCGTTTATTAGCTGCATCTTGAACTCCTTCTTATAGGCAGAGGCAGGCCTATTCCATTGGGATGAACAAGTCACTACAATGAAGACAGAATGGCAAACTGCTGTTGCATAGACAAATACATTCATTTCCATAATGAAAATAATCAGTACCATGCTGCATAGTATACTTAACTGAATTTGGTTAGACAAGTTTTAAGGTGAGTGAGAATGAGGTTCTATCTGATGTAGTGAAATGAAGCCAAACAAATCATTATTCCTGCCTCTAACCTATGGTAAGAACTTCAACTCCCCTGAGCTTTAGACTTATCAACTTATTTTCTTTAATGCAGTATTCTACAAATTTGTCTGGTGATAACAATTACCTAGGGCAAGACTTATGTTTCACATTCTATAGTTTCTTCTGAGAACACAAGCTGTCTAGGGGAAGGATTGGGGAAATTATGTATTTAATTCCTTGAATTATTTTCATAATCTGAAAAATTGGGGACCCACAAGCCTTATGCAAATATTTAGAAATTCTGTAATTAATCCCTAAAAATTGTGAGGTTCATCAGTTTGAGAAACATTGATTTAAGAACCTAAACACTTAAAATAACAATAGGCTTAATTTGAGAAATTCAAGAAACAGCATTAATATACTTACCTCTTAAGAAAAGACGATGGAAATCCCAGAAAATCTCGCCTTTTCATGGTGAATTCCAATCTTTATGGCATTTCATCATGAAGGTAAAGGACACATTCTAGCTGTATTTTTGGTTTTTTACTAATTCTTAGAGCCTATTAGTACCTAAGTCTTTTTAAAGTGAATTGTATAATAGGCCTTGGGCTTTATGCACAGAAGTTATTTCATTACTGCAATGTCTTGCTATACTGCCTTCCTAAAAGGGCAGTGTTTGTTTCTTATACTATCATCCTAACTTCATTTACTCTGCCACCACTCAATATATTAGCTAATTTGATATTTGTAAAATGTTATAATACATAAGCTATTTTAAATTAAATTTAAAATGCTAAAAAAGAAACTAAAGACATACTTGTAAATGTCTTCAACATGCTAATTATTACTGAAAAAGGGTAGTTTTGCCTTTAAGCCTGTTAAAATTGGTTTAAGTCTCACCTGTACAGTAAATAGTAAAATTTAAAAAATTCTCAGAGAATTCACAAACCCCTAGGAAAATATGGTACAATCTGTGGTTTGAGAAACTAAGTTTGAGCCCATAACCAAATATGACAGTGGATTTATTATTGCGTAATTACTTTCAAACTTTTTATTATCTCATATCTTAATTTCCCATTCTAAAGAAACCCAAGTTGTCCTAATGAACAGGAACTAACATTTTGGAATACCTAATATATGTCAGTATATACCTAATATATTTAGGTCTAGCTCCATATACGTTATCACATAAGTTTGATAAAAAGGTATTTCAATTAACTAATTATATTTTTTGTATTTGTTTCTGGGAGAAAGAGTCAAGTCATTGGAACATGAGTATGTGTGTAGTAGAACAACTTCTGGAGCACATGTCATAGTTAGAAGTCCAAAACCTTTGCCAGGCATGGTGGGTCATGCTTGTAATTCCAGCACTTTGGGAAGCCATAGCAGGCGGATCACTTGAGGTCAGAAGTTGGTTGGTCGACACCAGCCTGACCAACATGGTGAAACCCCATCTCTACTAAAAATGCAAAAATTAGCCAATTGTGGTGATGGGTACCTGTAATCCCAGCTGCTCAGGAGGCTGAGGCAGGAGGATCACTTGAACAATTGCAGTGAGACAAGATGGCGCCACTGCATTCCAGCCTGGGTGACAGAGCAAGACTCCACCTCAAAACAAAACAAAAAAAAGTCCTAAACCTCAGTCTTCTTTGATTTTTACACCAAAAAGGAAGATGATTGTTTATGTTCAAAATAAAGATTCTTTGGTTATGAAGTTCTTAAACATCAAAGAAAGTATCATATAGAATTTAATGGATTGCTCTGATCCTGTGTATTGCTAAAAGATTTTCAGGGATAATTTTACTATTTCCTTGCAGTCTTTAATTTTTCTATACATGGTTTTCATGTAGTTCAGATCTAGCTAGCTAGCTAGTTTTCTCTCCTGCTTTCTTTGTGTCTGCTTCTCCTTTCTTACTTTACAGTGTATTTTTCTTTTCAAGAGCACTGGTGATTTCTGAATCAGATATCTATACATTTCTGAGACTCCAGGAAGTCTAGGATATGGAGGAGGAGAACTGGAACTTTGACTGAAAAATGTGGTTTTTAGGCTGTTATAGAGAATTAAGTTATGTACTAGTTAGTTGTCTCTCCAAACAAGGTTATGATTAATATTATTTAGCTTTCAATTTTTATATAGGATATAAAAAGATGAATTGTTCTAGGCCATGCAGTATGTATTTTATAGCATACTCTTGATCTTAGCTCTGTAACTAAAAAAACACAAATGAATATATGTATAAATAAATATAAGCGCTAGGTTCTTGAATAAGAATGAGATAAGAATGAGATATACATTTTCTCCCCTTTTGGCAATCTCTATCACAGAAATGGGACAAGTTGTCACTACATTTAGTTCATGGAAAATTTGTTTTATTTTGAAAGTGCTACTCTAGTTTTGTTGTATGAAATAACAACAATTTGGATTTAATTAGTCTAGTACTTCAGAATAGATGTTCAACTGTTTCAACTATTTGGAAAAGTCACTCTAATATTTGTTATCCCAGAAAATCTTTGTATCCTATTAAAAACTAAAATATAGTTTGCCGGTCCTTTTATTATTACTATTTTCTTTTAAACTGCAAGATATGGTCATGACTATCTGGAAAAGGCTCAGAAAATGAAAAATTATAGCTAATAATATTGCATTATTTCTCACACGGTTAAGAACTCACATGATACTAGGTGCCACAATTTTACAGAAAAAAAGGCCCCTAAAACAAATTTGAAAGAGCAGTTTCTCAGCAATTAAAAGAATAATATATTTTAAAAAATAATCGTGTAATGATAATTTTTAAATATAAAATTGATATTTAACAAATTCAGCTAAATCACAGTTCTATGAATAATGTACTTCCTATGTGAATTCATTAAACATATAACTCATTACTCATTTAGTCCTTGCTTAGCTAAGTTGACTAAATTCTCATGCAGCAAGATTAGAAATGGCTTTTTGTTATTTGGTAGTTTGGTATTTTGAAAAAAAAAATTTCAAAGTAACACTTTTCATGCTATCCACTGGTCACTCCGTGTTGTATTTCAACTAAAAAAATGACGAGATTTCCATACTTGAACTCTTTTTTTTTTTAAATGTCAGCTTTTGATTATTTACTCTAGCAACAAAATATCCAAAATCATAGGTAATTTAAAATACTGGAATATTTGGTTTTTGAATCTGCAGCTTCACTTTGTGAAGTTACTTCTCAGATCTTCCCAGATCAGAAAATGCCACCTGTGGAGATCTGAATAAAAAAAGAAGAAAGTTGTACAGTTTCCATTTTTAAAACATTTATTTTTTATTATAGAAAATTTGGAAGGCCGGGTGCAGTGGCTCAAGCCTGTAGCGGGCAGATCACGAGGTCAGGAGATCGAGACCATCCTGGCTAACATGGTGAAACCCCGTCTCTACTAAAAAAATACAAAAAACTAGCCGGGCGAGGTGGCGGGCTCCTGTAGTCCCAGCTACTCGGGAGGCTGAGGCAGGAGAATGGCATAAACTCGGGAGGTGGAGCTTGCAGTGAGCTGAGATCCGGCCACTGCACTCCAGCCTGGGCGACACAGTGAGATTCCGTCTCAAAAAAAAAAGAAAATTTGGAAAATAGAAAAAGCAGAATTTAGTGAAAAAGTACTGTCACTTTTACCATTCAAAGTCAGAAGCTTTTAATCTTCAGTACATGTTCTTCTAGCATATTGTCTAAGTTTACCTTTAAAGACTTTCAGAGTTGGGTATAAGCAATATGAAACTCTGCCTTTCTTTCCAGTACACACCATATTTTCCCCATATTGTTATACATTTTTCACAGATATAACTTTAAATATCTGCAAAATATTTCACTGGGTTGATGTCCCACAATTCATTTAATCCTTCCTCTATGCTGGACAATGAAAGAACCTGTAATATGATATTATTTTTTAGTACAACTTTGCTATTCTATCATTGATCAAGTTGCATTTCTCTATGACTCTATATGTTATTCATGAGAGTTCAAGTCCCTGGGAAAATAGAACTATCAATAAATTTTAAAATGAGATTTTTCTCAAATAAAACTAAGTGGAGTTATCGAGAGATGATAATGGAAATTGCTTATTCTTATTAGAGAGATAATACTAGATATAATTGAATTGTTACCTTAAAGGTTGGTATATCAATAACCAATGTCAAAATCAGTGTCTTGAAAATTATGTATAAAGCAATGTAACCTTAACTAAATGACAAAAATTATATGTAAACAGCAGATTTCCTAATTTGAATTATATATGATTATATTTTATCTAAATGCTGGAGGTTGAATGTTATCATGTAGGGTATTAAACAAATCCCAGCCAAAAATAATAGTGAGAACCAATTTCTTTCTTTTTTTTTTTTTTATTATTATACTTTAAGTTCTAGGGTACATGTGCATAACGTGCAGGTTTGTTACATAGGTATACTTGTGCCATGTTGGTGTGCTGCACCCAT
>NW_012118454.1:131507-135242 GCF_000951035.1 Colobus angolensis palliatus
CACTCACTAGTGAGATGACCCCAGTACCTCAGTTCAAAATGCAGAAATCACCGGTCTTCTGTGTCCTTCGCGCTGGGTGTTGGAGACTGGAGCTGTTCCTATTCGGCCATGTGAGAACCAATTTCTATACCTCATAGAATCTGTAATGTGTCCACAAAAGGATCAGACTGGGATGCAGTAGGGATGGACAGTAGACTGATGAACTGAATTTTCTTATGTGTCTTGGGGTGCTGAATCCAAGTCAGGTTACACTGTTATTTGTTGAAATAATAGTTGGAAACAGAGAAAGTACTATTGATCTTTTCATCAATAAATCATGTGTGGACAAAGTAAGCTCCTGAACTGAGAGGGGAAGATTATGGTACCTCATTTCCAGCTTACCTCCTCAAGGAGAGCAGGATCATTCACTAAATATGTGCAAGGGAAGTTTCAATTCTGAGCTGACTTCCAACATTTTTTTCGGGGAAAAGTTTATCTCTATTATTTTATGTCTAATGACAAACAGCCTTTACTGTAACTCTTCCTTTTAATTTATCTTTCTCTTGTTCCTTCTCTTCTTCCACCAGCTTCTTGTCTTCTTCCACCTTCTATGCCTCATTTTCCTTATCTTCTTCCCTTATTGAACATGACTTTCTTTGAGAGATTCCAATGAAAGTTTCTTAAAAATAAAACCCAGTCCTTAAAAGACAAAAACACTCTCAAAATCTCCACCTGTACCATTTTCCTTGACAATGGAGATTAAATGCATTTATATTACTCCATTCTTATGCTGCTAATAAAGACATACTTGAGACTGGGTAATTTATAAAGGAAAGAGCTTTAACTGACTCACAATTCCACATAGCTGGAGAAGTCTCATAGTCCTGGTGGAAGGTGAATGAGGAGGAAAGTCATGTCTTACATGGTGGCAGGAAAGAGAGCTTCTGCAGGGGAACTCCCATTTATAAAACCATCAGATCTCCTGAGACTTATTCACTACATCAAGAACACTATGGGGAAACTGCCCAAGTGATTCCATTATCTCCCACTGGGTCCCTCCCATGACATGTGAGGATTATGGGAACTACAATTTAAGATGAGATTTGGGTGGGACAGAGCCAAACCATATCAACATCTAAGGCATGTCCTTTTGGACAGAAGACTTCTGTCAGCACTGGGCCTCTGGTAGTATTAGGAGTTGCTAGGCCTGGCCAGTAGACAGAACTGCTATGACAGGTGAGAGATCCAAGACTGATTTGAGCAGTAACCAAAAAGAAGAGGGATGGACATTGCAGGTTGTTGAGGAGGATCAGCCTGCTTTGTAAATGCAGCAGGTGATTCAACCAAAAGTCACTGAGTGCTTGACACCATCTAAAGAATTCACTAAATGATGGGCCATAGTTTTCGACAAGTTAGCAAGGCACAGAGAAAGGGAATTTAAGAGCAGGTATTAGTAGAAGGAGTAAAAATCACGAGGGCTGATGTTCAGCCTTAAGTCTCCTGCGTACAGAGAAAGAGAATGAGGAGTGAGGCAAGCACAAGTTTAGATGAAAATGCACTTATGGATATATTTATTGCCCAGTACTTTTGTGTTAATTATACCATAATTGCATAATGTTTTATTACCTATTTAGAGTTTTCAGAAGATTTTGATGACATATATATGTCATTATTTATGTCAAATTAACTATACTATCATTGCTTGGGACCTCAATATAATTAAAATGAAAATCTAATCAGAAATAAATGTGTGCACACTGACTTGGTAAAATATTTTTGTGTAAATGTAATAAACAAGTCAGAATTAACTCAGGATGTATTTGTGTTCCTCTGTACCAAAGTAATAAGGAACAAAATAAGCAAGTAGCAAGCTTCAGATAGATTCTTTTGTGTCGTCAGTTAATTTCAAAATGTGATTATATCTGCAAGTGAAAATAAGTTAAATATCAGAGAGTGATTACAGTACATCTAGTTATACATCTTTTGGTTATCCAAGAATGAGCTGTGAAAGGTATGTTACTTGAATGATGCACTGAACATTTATTTTGGTACCACTCTAATGTGTAATTACAGGTAATTACATCCCAAGACAAGTTGTCTTTTTGAAAAGAAACCAATCAAGTACCAACGCATCAATATGAATGAGCTGTTGCCTAAAGAAGATGGGTATTGGTAATCTCCAAAACATGTTTAGATGATCTTAAAGAATCTTGGTTACTTTGGTAACATATTTATTTTACTCAATCATATACTGACTATAGCAAGGAATCTAAATGTTCTTGGGAGAATTAGTGTTAGGATGTGGAGGGCTAGAAAGAGCTGGATGTTTCTTACTATCATAATTGACATATGCCCTTCACTTTTTAGAATAGGAATTAGAATAGAATGTCACTGATATTTCAGACTAAGGATTTTACCATAATAGTGCTTAGTCTGTAATGAGAATTTTCTTCCTGCAGGATGTTCTCCTCTGTCCCTATCTTCAAAACAGAAGTAGATTCCTCTTAGTGTTCAAAAGTTAGTATTTTGTCATGGAGGAAAATAAAAACTATCAGTAGTCATCAAAAAGAGCAGCATTACATATCTGCACAGTTTTTGTTTTATGTCTGGGTTGAATAAAGAAAAGATCAAGCCAGGATCTTTCCTTTGATAATTTATAACTTAATATAAATCATCTTTTGATAATGTAGCTACACCGGAAAATGTTTCATGTAGGTTAAAATGATTACTTATTGGGTGTAGAATTTTCAATTACAAGCCTACATAATTGAGTTTATTAATTGTGTTCTTTAAATATTGCCATTAGTAATGTTTTGACTTCCTAAGCTGTCCATTTAAAAAAATATAATTATACTTCCAATTATATTTGTGAATTCTATCAATTTTATTTATTTATTTATTTACTTACTTACTTACTATACTTTAAGTTTTAGGGTACATGTGCACAACATGCAGGTTTGTTATATATGTATACATGTGTCATGTTGGTGTGCTGAACCCATTAACTCGTCATTTACATTAGGTATATCTCCTAATGCTATCTCCCCACCCTCCCCCCACCCCATAACAGACCCTGGTGTGTGATGTTCCCCTTCTTGTGTCCAAGTGTTCTCATTGTTCAATTCACACCTATGAGTGAGAACACTCAGTATTTGGTTTTCTGTTCTTGTGATAATTGGCTGAGCATGATGGTTTCCAGCTGCATCCATGCCCCTACAAAGGACATGAACTCATCCTTTTTTAGGGCTGCATAGTATTCCATGGTGTATATGTGCCACATTTTCTTAATCCAGTCTGTCACTGATGAACATTTGGGTTGGTTCCAAGTCCTTGCTATTGTGAATAGTGCTGCAGTAAAAAATACGTGTGCTTGTGTCTTTATAGCAGCAGGATTTATAATTTTTTGGGTATATACCCAGTAATGGGATGGTTGGGTCAAATGGTATTTCTAGTTCTAGATCCTTGAGGAATCGCCACACTGTCTTCCACAATGGTTGAACTAGTTTACAATCCCACCAACAGAGTAAAAGCATTCCTATTTCTCCACATCCTCTCCAGCACCTGTTGTTTCCTGACTTTTTGCTGATCGCCATTCTAACTGGTGTGAGATGGTATCTCATTGTGGCTTTGATTTGCATTTCTCTGAGGGCCAATGATGATGAGCATTTTTCATGTGTCTGTTGGCTGCATAAATGTCTTCTTTTGAGAAATGTCTGTTCATATCCTTTGCCCACTTTTTGATGGGGTTGTTTTTCG
>NW_012118454.1:135522-139718 GCF_000951035.1 Colobus angolensis palliatus
AAGCTACCAATGACTTTCTTCACAGAATTGGAAAAAACTGCTTTGAAGTTCATATGGAACCAAAAAAGAGCCTGCATTTCCAAGACAATCCTAAGCCAAAAGAACAAAGCTGGAGGTGTCATGCTACCTGACTTCAAACTATACTACAAGGCTACAGTAACCAAAATAGCATGGTACTGGTACCAAAACAGAGATATAGACCAATGAAACAGAACAGAGCCCTCAGAAATAATACCACACATCTACAACCATCTGATCTTTGACAAACTTGACAAAAATAAGAAATGGAGAAAGGATTCTCTATTTAATAAATGGTGCTGGGAAAACTGGCTAGCCATAAGTAGAGAGCTGAAACTGGATGCCTTCCTTAAACCTTATACAAAAATTAATTCAAGATGTATTAGAGACTTAAATGTTAGACCTAAAACCATAATAACCCTAGAAGAAAACCTAGACAATACCATTCAGGACTTAGGCATGGGCAAGGACTTCATGTCTAAAACACCAAAAGCAATGGCAATGCAAGCCAAAATTGACAAATGGGATCTAATTAAACTAAAGAGCTTCTGCACAGCAAAGGAAACTACCATCAGAGTGAACAGGCAACCTACAGAATGGCAGGGATTCTATCAATTTCTTGTAATTCCATAATTGTTACTTTATGTATTTTGAGGCAATGCTTTCATGTGTTTACATGTAAATGATCATTTTCTTTCCTAAGTGTTCTTTTATTATTTTCATTATATTGATGTCCTCTTTATTAATAACTTTTGCTTATAATTCAATTTTTATTATTCTTTACTATTGGTTACTGGTTATTATAGTCCTGGAGAATCTTTGTCAATCTCTTCATGTTGAATTTCCCCATGTCATTTTTAGGGTGTGTTTTTTGGAGCCAGCATCTAGCTAGATTGTGTTTGCTTATTGTGTTTACTTTTTTTTTTTAATGTATATGTCATTTTGTTTTATGTTTTTACTTTATTCTTTCTTTCCTAGGATTACTGTTAGATGTATCCTAGAACTTCTTCTTAAGGTATTGTTTTTGACATGTTTTTTAAGCTTTCTATTTTATCTTTTTGGCCTATATTCTAGATATTCTAGATGATTTTTTTCCATATCATCTTTGAGTTTACTAATTTTTTCTTCACAATACTTCAGATTGGAGTTTGTCTCATATTTATGTTCTCAATTTCAGTGAATTTATTTTATCATTTCTTAGGATTTCCAGTTTGTTCTTTAAATCTACCCATTCTTGCACCATTGCTTAAAGTTGATTTTATAATTTCTTGTTCTGTTTTAATGAATGCTGTCTCTTAATTTTGCTCTGTAAGAATGCTAAACATACTTATTTTAAAAATAAAAATGTTTTCAGATTGCATATTTTTATCTTATTTGAAGTAAATTAATCATCTTTTTTTTTTTTTTTTGAGAGAATTGCACTCAGTTGCCCAGCTGGAGCACAGTGGCATGATCATAGCTCACTACAACATTGAGTTGCTGGGTTCAAGTGACAATCCCATCACAGCCTCTCCAGCCACTGAGACAACAGGAGGCACCACCACCTCTAGCTAGTTTTTTAACTTTGTAGAGATGAGGGTCTTACTTGCTGCCCAGGCTTGTCTTGAGCTCTTGGCCTCAAGTGATTCTCCTGCCTCAACCTCCCAGAGTGTTAGGATTGCAGGCATGGACCACCACTACTAGCCCAGCTGTTATTTTTTAATGTTGTTGGCTATCTGTCTATTTATTTATTTATTCATTTTTATTTATTTATTTTTTAAAGACTGAGTCTCGCTCTGTCACCAGGCTGGAGTGCAGTGGCTCCATCTCGGCTCACTGCAACCTCCGCCTCCCGGGTTCAAGCGATTCTCGCATATTTATTAATTATAGCTTGTATTGAATGGGAGATTTTATTTTTATCTCACATGCCTTTACCCCCTTTTTGCCTCCACCCAAACACTTCAGAACTTCCAAATGATAGCTAAGTCTTATTTGTAACTCTGGACTCTGGTGCCTCAGTGATACTGAGGACATAGAAAATTTGGTCACTAAGCTAGTTTATAACATGACCCACACCCTGGCCTGTAGACTATGTCTTCTTGCTTCTGCTTCTCTTGTTCACTAGAAGCAGGCAGAGTTTGGACACAGAATGGGAGACCTGCCCAAGCCTTGAGTATGATGAGAGTTGTCTTATTGACCAACCTGGCATGGGTCACTTCTCCATGGATAGTTTCTCTTATTCCTTGAGCTGGGAATTCCCAGCCGACTCTGTAGAAAACAAGCTTGGCTGGCCTATGTTTATCGTTCTGCTATGTTACTGTGCTAGAGATGATCATCTTATTCTATTTCTCAGTTATTTGAGTTTTCATTTTTTTTTACATTTGTATTTTCCATTTGTTGTGTGTTAGAAGAAGCAGATCTCAAAACACAGAGGTATAATGCAATATTGTCTACAGCTGCACTGCCCAATATGCAATCCATTAGACACATGTGGTAATTTAAATTAAAATTATTCAAAATTAAATAACATTGAAAAATTAGTTTGTTACTCTTATTAGTCACATTTAAAGTTCTCAATAGCCACTTGGGGTTATTAGCTACGATTTTGAATAATGCAGATATATAACACTTTTATCTTCATAGACAGTTCTCTTGGGTAGCTCTAGTTCATGGTATGAAGCTGAATACTGAAAAGATAAAATAATCTGCAGGTATTTAACCTTTTGTGAGGCTATTAGAAGCCCTGAAGCTCACTAAACTAATACATATAATAAGACATACATAGACTATGTAGTAATTGGATTGTGAATCTATATGTTTTCTTTTCAACATGTCTGTAGTAGCCTACAGTGAATTTTCCCCTGAAATATAATCCTATAATTTTGCAGCCAGAACATCTGGGTGCAAATTCTAGCCCTTCCCCTCACTAACAATTTCATCACTGATCAGACACCTAACTTCTTTGAACTTCCACCGTCTCATCTGAAAATTAGGATGAGACGTTTTGCCAACTTTGTGTGATCCTTGAAAGGTAGTATGTCCTATTTTTTTTTTATTATACTTTAAGTTCTAGGGTACATGTGCATAACATGCAGGTTTGTTACATATGTATACTTGTGCCATATTGGTGTGCTGCACCCATCAACTCGTCAGCACCCATCAATTTTAAAGTGGTTTTCTGTATTTATTTAAAGGGTGCCTTTTTGTATTTAAAACTTTACATTAAAAATTTTTGCTTTCCATCATGTCTTCTCAAGTCACATAATGTTTATGCTATTTCTGTTTGAATATTAGAAATATTCATGTTTAGCTATTTTAATAGAGACTTAATTTTGAGTAAATGAGAAAAATGTAATAACTTCATTCCAAAACAGGTGTGCCTATGATAACCTGGTTCTTTGGACTAGAGGGTACTAATGAAGGTAATGGTGGTGATAATGATGGCATTCCACTGCAGAATCTCACAATTGCAGGCTTAGTGGATGAGGCATACGTATTTCCAAACCTTGGTCTAATCAATGTAAACCTATAGTTTTGTCGCAGTGTTTAGCACCCATCACACAATAAGTGATTCATTTTTATTAGATATAATAAGCCAAACTATGAAGCTAAAAGCTGAAGCCTTCAAAAGGATTTGGCTCTAATAGTTGCATTCATTTTTATATCTTTATAAATGTACAGTTTTGTCCATCTTTTTTTAAATAAAACACCGTTAGAGAACCATTTTTATCAAGACATTTACATTTTAAAGTAATAAATTTGTTTATCATTGTGCTCTATGTCAGCATCACAAACTATCTATATTCATTCCTGAATCATTTTATTTACTTACTAGAAAAGACAATTTCTAATTGTGTAATAAAGTGCTAATTTTGAAAGAATATAAGTAAATGATAATAATTTTAAAATGATGCTATTTATTCTACTTTAAAAATCTGCCTACTTCTACATAGTTTTGATCATTAAAACATTTCTCCTCTATGAAATTGGAACATGTATTATTTTAAGATTTATCATTTATAGACTACTCTTAATGAGATTTACTTACGTCTTTTTTTGTTTGTTTGTTTTTTGCGACGGAGTCTCCCTCTGTCGCCCAGCCTGGAGTGCAGTGGCCGGATCTCGGCTCACTGCACGCTCCGCCTCCCGGGTTTACCCCATTCTCCTGCCGCAGCCTCCCAAGTACCTGGGACTACAGG
>NW_012118454.1:143806-211248 GCF_000951035.1 Colobus angolensis palliatus
AGACTGCCCCTAGTGGGGGATGTCTCCCAGTTAGGCTACTCAGGGTTCAGGGACCCAGTTGAGCAGGCAGTCTGTCCCTTCTCAGATCTCAACCTCCATGTTTGGAGATCCACTGTTCTCTTCAAAGCTGTCAGACAGAGTCGTTCACGTCTGCAGAGGCCTCTGCTGCTTCCGCTGTTATTTTTTAGCTGTGCCCTGTCCCCAGAGGCGGAGTGTACAGAGACAGGCAGGTTTCCTTGAGCTGCTGTGAGCTCCACCCAGTTGGAGCTTCCCAGCAGCTTTGTTTACCTACTTAAGCCTCAGCAATGGCGGGCGCCCCTCCCCCAGCCTCGCTGCTGCCCTGCGGTTAGATCGCCGCAGACTGCTGTGTTAGCAAGGAGGGAGGCTCCGTGGGCATGGGACCCTCCCGGCCAGGTTTGGGATATATTCTCCTGGTGTGCCCGTTTGCTTACAGTGCAGTATTGGAGTGGGAGTTACCCGATTTTCCAGGTGTTGTGTGTCTCAGTTGCGCTGGCTAGGAAAAGGGATTCCCTTCCCCCTTGCACTTCTCAGTTGAGGCAATGCCTCGCCCTGCTTCAGCTCTCACTGGTCAGGCTGCAGCAGCTGACCAGCACCGATTGTCCGGCACTCCCTAGTGAGATGACCCCAGTACCTCAGTTGAAAATGCAGAAATCACCGGTCTTCTGTGTCGCTCGCACTGGGAGTTGGAGACTGGAGCTGTTCCTATTTGGCCATCTTGCTCCGCCCCCCTAGATTTTTAAAAATATTTTTTAGTAGAGATGGGGTTTCACCGTGTTAGCCAGGATGGTGTCGATCTCCTGACGTCGCGATACGCCTGTCTCGGCCTCCCAAAGCGCTGGGATTACAGGCTTGATCCACCGTGCCCGGCCTACTTACGTCTTTATACTTATAATACATGGTGATTTGTTTATAGCAGCTGTTTCTTGTAAATATTACCCAATTGTGGTGGCATATTCTTTTTGCTTTCAGCTTTTTATGTTATTTATGATTCTAACTTTATTTTGAAAAATCAATAGTAAAATGAAATTTTACTTGTAAAGTATCTTCCACAATTGGGAAAATTAAAGGAAGAGGGCATCTACCAATGATGTTAATGTGATGGAAGGAAACAAACATATTTAAATATTTAAAGCAAAATAAAATATTTTATTTATATATATATAAAGCATAGCAGAATCTTTTCACTTCTTACCATTTCTACTCTTTCATTTTTACTACCAGCTACCATTATCTCTGGCCTTGAGTGTTAGAATAGACTTTTGTCTATTCTTCCACTCTTGTGAAAAGCACTCTTTCAGGCACTGAGAGTATCAACTTAGCAAGACTGGCATGACTCCTAGTTATGAAGCTCAGAATATTTCATGGGATGAGTCTAGACACCTGAATTTGTAATAAGTTCCTAAGCTGATACATCTCTAGGCTATTTAACAGAAATATTTTGAAAAATATTTCTCTAGAGTGGTGATTCGCAAACTTGCTAACCATACATCTCACTGAGGATCATTGCCAATTAGATTAGATCGCTAAGATTTAACCCTGACCTACTACTGGAAAACATGTAGGAAAGAGTCTTGGGAATCTCCGCTTTTAATTACATCTTCAGATATCCTAATAATCAATAGAGTTTGGGAAACACTGCTCCAGAAACTGCAAGCAAGTCATAGCTGGCATGGATTAGGGCATAGGAGCTCAGATGAAAAAAGTACCAAGGGTACCAAGAGGCTTCTTCCCCATTTTCAGAGGAGTAGCCCCTGGGACCTGGAACCTGCAAGGCCAAGTCTAGATACACAGCCTTAAAGTGGGAACAGCTGATAAACCAGAAGGCGGAGACTTGCAACACAAAGAAATATCTCTTGGATGCTCAGCCCTGCTGGAGAATAACCATAGTCCAGAGCTATTTGGTAAAGAAGAAACTCTGAGGCACAGCACCACTAAACCAACTTACCCGGAAGCTAGAAGGAGTAGAGGTATTTTCACCCAGGGCTGAGAAAGCCGAACTGAACTGGTAGTTACTTTTCCAAAATTTGAATCGACCTAGAGGTAAAGAATTCCATGGAGTGCTTTCTAGTTGGGGAAAGTGGTAAAAGGGATGAAGACTAATAAATACTAAATTATGAGATTCTTGCATATGTTGTCTTTTAATCTTCACAGAAATTCTGCAAGACAAGTATGTTTATCTCCCAATTTTACAAGTGAGGCAACGAAACACAGGAAGTTCGCTTTTCTCAAACTAAGTTTTCAGTTCAAGGTCTACTCCATATCGGTTGTCTTTCTTGTAGTGAGGGCTTAAGACACAGTCCTAAGCATATCAACTATCTGGTTTTTAACCCAGAATGAAGGTTTTCAATATTCATATTAGTTGACTTTTTTATTAGTGTTTTTGGGGAAGACATTAATATAACACTCTTTTTTAATGTGGCACCAAATGACTATTTCCAGGAAAATAGTCATATAGATAGTGAATCTTGCCCAGATGATCTAACTATTCCATTCAAATAACCATGGCTCCTTCATGACTATAATCTCTAAGAACTTGTCTTATAGTCTAGTTTTAGTCTCTTTTGTAATTGCCTATTTATTAATGATGTCTATATCATAAAATTAGAATTGTGAAGTTAACATCTAATTTTTAGTTTGATGGAGAGAATTTATGTATAAATAATAGTGAAATCAAAAAAATCCTAACTAAACATAGATATTTATAATTAAATATTGTGCACACAGGGATATACTTTCTATGACAAGTGATAAGAATATCATCTTTTTATTTCATTTACCAGAAACTTCTAAGTAAGTAAAACCTTGGAAAATTTAGTTTTCTCTAAAAAGATTTTTTCAAGAAGTTTTCCAGGCCACTGAGAATGTTTGAGGTGAACTGGTACACTCATTTTTCATTATGACCTAAGTTGTTTCTCTTAATTCAGATTGTAGTAGTAGGGCCTTTGCATGGAAGATTTGTGCGATTGTACTGTGAGGCTGGAGTGAATTTTAAAAGGTTATTTATTCCTATATTTTTATCTTCTCAATTTGGTTGGGCCATTTAGGGTGGATAAAGTTTTAAGGCAATATATTAGAGAAGAAATCTCACAGCCTACTTTACTAACTCTAATAAGCTTCCATCTTGCTGTATGCTCTATGTTAAATCTGTACCAGACCTACAAGAGGACAGAAAATGATGAGAAAAGTGAGAAAATGTGAAACTATGTCATATGAATAGAGCTGAAGAAAGTTTAACTTTGTCTTCTAAGTGTTACTCATGCTAATGGATAAAAATTACAGGAAAATTGACTTCAGTAACAAACTAAAAATAATTTTATAACAAGTATTTAGAGTATTTCCTATATTTGCAGTAGAAGGAATGCAAACACTAAACAAGTATTTGGGCTAGGAGGTGTCTCCCAGTTTGTAGACAATTTATTTGAACCTCAGGGAAGTTAAGTAACTTTCCCTATGTATCACACAAATTGTGCCAGAGTTGGAACTCAAAACCAAAGTCTACTTCAAGTCCAGTGAATATTGCATTGTACCCGGTTTCTACTGCTCAGAATTTCAGTCAATGACCGCCCCTTCATTTTTGCATAGGAGACAATTTAGTCAGGAAGAGAGAAGGGAACTTGCCTAAGTTTACATGTAAAACAAACTAAGGCTCATGTAAATGGGAAGCTATTACTATAAATTTGTTTGCAGTGGTAGGATAAATTATAGATGTAAAAATTCTCAAATCTTGAAGTAGGAAGATCTGCAGAGGTTACTTTGTCAAGTGTAAAGATCTCTTTTAGAGCTTGCTTGATAAATGGTTATTCAGTCAAAGCTTAAAAGTTCAATCTTGTGAATATTACTTTCCATATTTGTCAGAGAGCACTTTAATGTTGAAATAGAAAACTGTCTGTTTTTCTGGTAAAACTTCTACACTCAGAAACAATATAGAGTAAATTTGCTTTCTTATATGCCAGATCTTCAAATTTTGAAATTTTGAATTGATACTCAATGGTAGAGTATCATTATTATGCCTAATTGCTTGGATGTTGATAATACTGTTTTTGTGGTTTGCTCAGTTAATAGTTGATGGTTAAGACTCAAGTAATTATTAGAACAAAAGTACATATCTTGGGAAGCTTTATTGGTTTGTCAGCTGTTTCTATGAAAAACAGAAATTAAAGATAAGAATAAAATGTGCAAGAAAAATGTAACTTCATAAATTGTGAAGCCTGAGGTGAACAATGCTTACTTTTTACCACCAGAGGTCTTCAAAAGACCTGTAATAGCTGCATCTCTGCCAGCTGAGGAGGAAAAAAACTCTAGCTAAGCTGACAGAGATTCTTATCAAGTAATTTGCTTAAGAGCTTAAGTATAGTATGAATGTTCTGTAGTCTTAATACTAAACATTTCTGCTAGTTAGATTTCAGGCAATGAAAACAAACAAAAACTCCAAAACAATGCAGAACCAACCTTCAAAATGCAGAGGAGTTATAATGTATCATTTTACAATTTATTTTAATTTATTACCTAATTATTTTAGTTTATATTGGGAAGCTTCTGATGCTAATTATAATGATTTAAAAAAACTTACAAATATTACATAGAAGTGGAAATCCACTACCATTTAAATTTAATGAATATACTCTGTATGTAGATTATAAACATATTGTGTATATGCATGAAACACCCTAATTTTGCTTTTAAATTTAAAGCTTAAGAGACATTGTGGGCTAATTCCTTTGACTTATCCTAAACTATGGTGAAGCAAAGGCAGCCAAAGATTTTCTATCAACTTGAAAGAACAGTTTCCTGTTTGGACTTAAAAAAAATAAAACGACTTTAGATGAACTGACAATAGAACCCATGATAATATGCATAATAACTTGAGTAGTAACAATCTGATTTCATTAGTACTTTGTATTTTTGTGTTACTTACTTAATTCAATACTTATGGAGGGCCTACTATGTGTCTGCTATTTTACCAAGTGATGGAATACATAAAAATTGCAATCACACCTGAAGAAATTCAGTTTACTGCAAGAAAAAAGACAAAAAATGTCAATTCAACTTTATAAATATCACATTAGGAAGATGATAATCATACAGGCTGTGGGAACCCAGTGAGTGAGTTCCTAACTTAGGGAGAATCAGAAGATTTCACCAAAGAGCTGACCTAAGAATGAGACGCTGAGAGACAAGACATCTATGCAGTTGGGCAGGGAATGTTTCACGGAGGGGAGAGAATACTAGAAAATATTGGGAAGTGGATGGAGAAATGTGCCTCCTGGACCTGTAACACAAGCTGCTTTGCTTGCTCTGTGTAAAATGAGTTCAGGAAGTACATCCTTGGCTATTTCATATTAAGAGAGAGGAAAGGGCTCATGTTGAAATAAAGAGTCAGTATGTCATATTTTTTTCTTTTCCTTTTTTCTTTTTCTTTTGAGATGGAATCTTGCTTTATTTTCCAGGCTGGAGTGCAGTGGCCTGATCTGAGTTCACTGCAAGCTCCGCCTCCCAGGGTTCAAGCGATTTTCTTGCCTCAGCCTCCAGAATAACTGGGATTACAGGTGCCTGCCACTGCGCCTGGCTAATTTTTATATTTTTAGTAGAGACAGAGTTTCACCATCTTGGCCAGGCTGGTCTCAAACTCCTGACCTCACGATCCACCCACCTCAGCCTCCTAAAGTTCTGGGATTACAGACGTGAGCCACCGCACCTTGCCCTTAATTCTTATTTGTTATTTTAACCATTAACCCTTTGAAAATAAATAGTAGTTCTCTTATCAGGACCCAAACAAAATTTAAAAAGTAAATTTATGCAATGAGCTGAAAAAGAATTTCAAAATTGTTATTTTTAATGATCTAGCTCCTATTTTTTCTTTCTCATGAAGTTTTTTCATTCTGTCCCTCCTCCTGGGGACAGAGACTGTATGGTCCACAAAGTCCAAAATATTTATCCTCTGGTTTTGTCCAGACAAAGTTTGCCAAGCCTTGATTTCACGTTATGCTACTTAGTACAACTTTATTGGTCTATGTCACGTTATTATTTATCAGTTATTCTTTCTGGACAATGATTTAACAAGATATGTTACACATTAAACCTTTACAACATACATAAAAAAATGAGAAATTTTAGATAAGTGTGCAGTGACTAAAAAAGGTTATAAATACATATGTACAGGAATTTTTTTCTAAGGTAAAGAAAAATTGAGTAAACAGGGCCAGGCGCCGTGGCTCACGCCTGTAATCCCAGCACTTTGGGAGGCTGAGGCAGGCAGATTGAGACCATCTTGGCGAACACGGTGAAACCCCATCTCTACTAAAAAATACAAAAAATTAGCCGGGCGTGGTGGAGGGTGCCTGTAGTCCCAGCTACTCGGGAGGGTGAGGCAGGAGAATGGCTTGAACCCAGGAGGTGAAACTTGCAGTGAGCCGAGATTGCACCACTGCACTCTAGCCTGGGTGACAGAGCAAGACTCCATCTCAAAAAAAAAAAAAAAAAAGAAAAGAAAAGAAAATTTGAGTAAACATAGACACCTTAAAGAAAATATAATGAGCAGAGGAAGTAAAAATATCTGTATTATAAATAACTATGGTCTGTTAAATAACCTGTTTTTAAGCTTCCTTATTATGACTTTGTTTAGTACTCATTGTTTACTATTGTTTATTTCTCAGAAAAAAAGCTATTGAGTTAACACTATCTGTGAAAAATAAGTATACTTCATTTATTTTAAAAGAGACAAATTATACCCAGATCAGCGAAGATAATTTTCCTACTCTTACCTATAACATTATGTTATTTGTACCATTTGCACTGCAGTTCCCAGTAATTAAAACAGCAGGTTACCAGTGGATTATTTCGGCATGGGCACACTCATTTCCCTGCTCTCAAGTTAGAGGGACATTGTCTTATGTAGACACTGCCCATTATCCACGGGCAAGATTCCTTCAAATTGCCCTTGGAGGAGAAAAGTAGCCTAAATAGATCTCTTTCATTTGTCTCATGAGTCTTTGAAATGAACTATATTGGTGGCTGTTAGCTGAGTTACTCTAAACAGAAAAAAAACGTTCAGTAATCTTACGCTTTTGATGTCAACTTGACATAAAGTTAAAATGAAAGAGATTGTTATTTAAGAGAAGATTTTAAACAAGTTTCTTTGAAGTGCATATTTATTTGTAAAGAAACCTTTTTTAGGTCAATTGGAAGAAACCACTGAACATTCTCTAATGTTACTGTGTTGCATACCTGCAAATAGTGGTAGTTGGGAGAAATTGGAGGAGAAAGGAGAAAAGATAAAAATGTTTCAGAACAACATGCTCATTTGATTTTAAGTATATGCAGAATCTGCAGAAAAATCTTAGCAAATATTGTATGTGTCCCTTAGATGATGCCAAGTTTCTGCTCCTTTTTCATAACCAGAAAAACATTTCTTTTTTCTAAACCAGTGTATAAATATTCAGATAAGATATTTCAGTGCATGCTAGAAAATTATATTTTGTCTTATTATTCCTAGGTATAAAATGTGTAAACTATTTATCACCATGTTTGAGTTCTCACAAATTCTTGACAATGTCCCAAGTTCCATTTGGCAAGTTTCTAGGTTGAGAACTCCAAGAGTTAATGAATAGGCTGCCTTGGAGATAGATGTAAATCTCTTCAATAATTTACAGATCTCCACACATCCTGAAATAGTTTCTATGGTCCTGTTCACCTATATTGCTTACCACTTTCCCTCCTCACCATCTGTCAAAATCCTACCCATCATTTTGAACTCTGTTCAAGCCCTATTACATTTGTGAAGACTGTTTTGATCATAGAGCCTGACAAGATCCCTCCTTCCTCTGCTCTCCCATAGCATTGATTACCAAGGCCACTCATGTGCTCTGTATTCTTACTGTGCTGTCTTGTACTGCTCTTCAGTAAAATTTTATTTGTCCTACTGGATAACAAGCTCTTAAGTTAGTGACCAGATCTTATACTTTTGTGATTCCCTCATAATGCCTTGAACATATTGATTTCTCAAAAATGTCTGAAACAATCTTTCATGAAAAATATAAGTGGTTTTAGATTGTCACCTTTTAAGATTACACATACATGATTCAGATAATTGTTTGGATAATTGAGTTGATGAAATCATTTCCACATATGAAACTAGAAGAGTAATCTTTTCCAAATCATTATTGATTGCTCACGAATTAAACACTCTACAGAAGGTAGATTTGTGCAATATCAATATAATAGTAAACATATCAGTATAATAATAATTTCTGTCAGTGTCTATGATTTTATGGCCCCATGCTAGGACCTTACTAGCCTGAAGCTCCTTATTTACCTTTTTTCCCCAAATATATGGATAGAATACCCAAATTGAGAAAAATTATGTTAAGTGAAATAAGCCAGGCACTGAGAGAGAAACATTTGCATGTTTTGTCTCACATGTGGGAGCTAAAAAAATAAAAACTGAATCCGTGGTGATACAGAGTAGCATGATGGTCACCAGAGGCAGGAAGGATAGTGGGAAGGCAGGAATAAAGAGGTGATGGTTAGTGGTTACAAAAATAGAGTTAGAGAGAAAAAATAAAATCTAGTGTTCAGTAGCACAATAGGGCAACTATAGTTAATAATTTATTGGATATTTCAAAATAACGAAAGGAGTGGAATTGGAATATTCTTACCACAAGGAAGTAATACTCAAGGTGTTATGTATCCCAGTTACCCTGATTTGATCTGTAGCAATCACATGCTTGTGTTAAAATAACACATGTACTCCATAAATATGTACAACTATTATGTAACCATAGTAATCTTAAAAAATTAAAGATTCATGTTGAAATATATTCCTTCTTTGAAACAACCACCCAAATGTGAGAAAAATCTTGTTTGCATCTAGAAAAGATAGAGGAACATCCAGATCAATATACATATGTTGCACAAGCAGGGAATTAAAATCAATGTAAATATACATACCTGTATGTTGTATGATTGTATTTTATTTATTTATTTTTGAGTAAAAACAGGGAAGGCAGTAGAAAGAGTTTTTTGGTTTATCTCTAAACTTTTCAATACTTTTAAATTTCAACTTTTTCTTTTTGAAATTTCAACTTTTAAAGTAATTTTTACAGACCCCCCAAATCAGGCCTCATCTGAAGAAGAGGGTTATCACAATTTGGGCAAGAGACTAATAAGGCACCATAGAAGGCACGTTATGCAGACATCATTATGAATCACAAAACAATTTGTATTTATTGAGTGTCCACCTTTTCTGTGAGGCATATGCTAGTGGATTATATAGACTGTCCCCTGTATTCCTCCCTACAACTCCATGAGGTGGTTTAAGTATTTTGTTTTGTTTTGTGTTTTTCATTTCTGAGTTATTTAACTTAGGATATGGTTTAAACACTTTTATGCCATTGTTGCATATAGGGGAAGTGAGGCTTAGAAAGAGGATATAGAGCTTACCCTAGACTACACGACTGATAAATCATGGAGCCAGGAGAGATAGGCAGATTCATCTGACTTCAAAGTCAGTGACTTTTCTCTTATCACGTGACTTCTCTTATCATGTTGCTTTTTTTTTTTCCTTTTAACATTTAACAGTCTTGCTTATCCAAATCCCCCCAGAGAGTTTAGAGGCCATAGATGATAGACAGATGGGTGGATAAATGGATGGATCTAGATGAAAGGGAAATTTGCAAATACGTTTCAAATTAACTTCAAAGAACTTTTAATAAGAAGACTGTGATAAAAAGCAGAATTTGCCATTTTATAGAAGTTGTTTTTGCTTTCAAGGAGTTTGACATTTCTACCTCATATTCAGCGTGCTCTCCATTTGACCTCTGAGTCCTTGCCTGTTGTATTTTCACTTAACTTGCCTTCCTTCTTTTTAGAAAAACAATTTCTTTGTAATAGATTTTCTTTTAGAGTTGAAACTCAGTTCAACAGGAAACAGACTGACTGATTCAGAGCTGCAAGAAACCTTGAGGCAAAAAATTTCAACCCCATGCCATCATTTTACTGATGCATAAACAGCTGACATTCAGTATTGTTACATGATTTATCTAGTTTACAGGAGAGATGCAGGTCTCCTAATTCTTAGGATGGTAGAATTCTGTGACACACTGCATCTTAATGAGATGTCAGATCAAAAAGTTATGAAGTTGATTGACAATTTTTTTTTTTTTTGTAATTTAGTGACCAGGTTGATTTGGAACTGTCTTTACTAATTCATTGTTTGAAATGCTATTCTTAATATGGAGACCATGAAAAATTGAAAAATGCCATTTAATGTAGGAGCATACATACTGTTGTACATCAATACTGGCTTCAGTCTCCCTTACCAGCTTCACATTTCACACATTTTACTCTGGTTCATTCTGAAACTTGCCATACACATCATAGCTGTACAACTTAGCCCCTTGTACTCCTTTGTCTGGAATCTTTCCACATCTTGACTGCCTGGAAAAAATCTTACTTATCCTTTCTTTTATGTGTCTTAGCCTTACCCACCCCCTCCCTTGCCTTGGCAGAGTTAATTTCCCACTTGTCTGTGATAGTACAGCAATTTCTGCCCTTATTATAGTACTTATCTATGTTTTATTGCCATTATTTCTTCACCTACATTTCTTCACCTCCAGACCGGAAGCTCCTTGAGAACAAAAATTTTGTCTTAGCCCTCTTAGTATCTCCCATGACAATGTAATGCTAGGAACATATTGGGGAACTGCAAAAATATTTCTCTTGAAAAAATTATTTGCAAATCATGGTATCTTTCAAAGAAAATGCCCCAAAAGAAAAAAATGATGTCTGAAAATCAGGGCTATAAGTAAGACTATATCACCAGATAAATATGAGAAAACATTTGCTGTCATTTTTACTAACTGAATTTTATACAGTTATAAAGTTTGAAGTTAATACTTTATTTTTTTAGTGGTCTGTGTCTTGTGTTGCTTTTTTATTAACAAGGATAGATTCATATGTCTCCAATCATAATATCTTGCCTGGGTGTTAGTATGACTAACATTAATTTAGTCATCTGTTGACTGAAGAATAACCCTCTGATCATTCCTTTTAATTTGAGAACTTCTAATAAGAAATCCAGTGACTACTATAAATTATAAATCTTTATATCACTACAGTTTTGGCAGATCTATGGTTTAACATAGTCTTACATATATAGAACGGATCTATCATAAATAAACTGTAACTGCTCATATTTATAGAATGAATTCACATACAAACACTTCATAAAGCTGTTTTCTCTTCACAGCTAAGATAGGAAGCCAAACTTCAGCTGTACGATATTTAATTAAATAGATTATATTTGTTTAGCAGGACAAATGTTTTCATTGGTATGCTCCCAAAACTTGAGCATAATTCATAACACATTGGACTTTTAGAGATATTGTCTTCTGGTCCATATATAGAGTTATATAATACACAGCTGTTTGTTATTAATCACAGTTTGTAATGGCTCATGAGTTTATTCTGTACTGCTTAAAAAAGCAAAAATGCAATGATTTTTTGTTTGTTTGCGTGAACAAGTTTTGGATACATGAAACTGATAAATCAGCATTACAATTCATTAATGGGGAGCTTTTGCTTTCCCAATGTCTAAAATCAGTGAAACATCTGTAAGTATGCTTATATTGAGCTTGACAGATCTCCTTTATATAACAAATTGTACTTACATAATCTGTAACTAAAATGATGATTAGGTGGTATACATGAGTTCCTTCCTTAGAAATTTCCAGTGGTGCAGGAGACAGGTGCAGAAGTATGCCAGAATCCAAGACACTGTAAATGGAATTTCTAAAGGGTTTGCTATTTTTCTTTTTCTTTTCTTTTCTTTTTTGCCATTTTAGCATTTACAAAAATGATTTGTCATTTCAGTAGCCCTAGTGGAGACCACATTGCCATGGAATGGATCTCAATCTAATTCTCTATCTTTGCTCTGCTTTACTCCCCGAACCTAAGTTCTTGTGCATTTGTGCATTTCTCCGTAGCTAAGTTAGGGTTATCCTATCCTAAATGTGTTGATTAATATATTAAGTATGATATTTCTTTCCAGCTTATTTATTTTTTGAAGGTGAAATATTTCTCAAACAAATCATCACCTTTATTCAGGAGAAATGCATGTACTATGGCCAATTAAATGCTACTACAGATGCACCATGAAATTTTCAGTTCATATGAGGTATTGCTACATTCCTTTAGTAGACATTCTGCCCTGACCCAAGAAAACAAGTTTCTTTGAATGCTTCTAAGACAGAAGAGTAAAAACAGATTTGCATGAATAACTAAAAGTGTGTTCCCAAATGTCCACAGCTTACCAGGTTGTAGTACCTAGGTCATTCAATTATTTCCTTGTAGTTACTTCTTGATTGGGAAGTGGGTTTTTGTTTTTTGTTTTGTTTTTTCATGTAGAACATAAGATGTTACAATGTTTTACTAAAACATCACATAAGTCAAAGAAAACTAATTCCATAGGACAAGTTCCCAAGGAACAGATCTAGAAACTCTGAGATTTTCATGTAGGTTTATTGGGAATGACTCTTGGGAACACCTAGGAAAGGTGGTTGAGGCAATGTTGAGCAGGAGAAGCTGAGCTATGACGCAATTGCAATAGTGGTCTCAGACAACTCTACAGAAAGCTTTCCTTCTGGGATGACCCTTCAGAGTTTTTATGTCTGGAGGCAAGGGGCCAGGCTTTTATACTCCTGTATCTGCAGTCCTTCGATGCAGGCCACACTTGGTGGAGACTGGAGGGAGTAACTTTGAGCCAGTCTGCTCTCTGGCTGAGGCCAGTTTCTGAAGAGATACTAATGTGAGAGCTGTCAACACTCCCAACAATGGAAGAAAAGAGTTCTTAAGTCCTGAGGAGGGAATCTGAGCAGTGCACTACAGTATTCACTACAAGGAGGTGCTTAACTTTTGCTACAATACTCTTGTAATGCTAACAGTGAATGATAATTAACTTGGGTGTTACATAGAATATTAAAACTTTTTAAGTAAACTATATATTATCAGTCATGGCTAATATCTGAATTATTTTGTAGCATGGTTGTCTTTATCTTTAGATATCTTTAGAAATCTAAAATGCCAGCCTCTAATTTCCAATTGAGACCCTAGGGAAGTTAGAGTTACACTTTCTATTACATAATAAAGCGAAAATTCTAAGGGGAAAATGGATGTATTTTGAAGCTATATTGAGAGTGAAAAAGAGGATAGTAATTGAGTGATCTACATCTTGATGTTTATTGACACAGTGACTGCCATGGCAAAAATAAATCCAGATGTTTGAGTATAAAAGAGTGGCAAAGTGGCATAATTAAATCAAATGCATGAAATTTACTAGTTGAATGAGCAGGTCAATTTGCATTTAACATTAAGGGATCAACTGATATTTGGAATGAGGGTTGGTGACAGATGGCATAGTTTTATAGTCCCATTTCAGTCAGTTAACAAGGAATTGACAGATGTGCTCATGGTGCTGAGCAATTATTTAAATAGAAATGTTTAGAATTGTTTATTAAAATAATTCAAAATTTTCCATTTGTGACTGTAGTTAATTTTTAAACTGCACTAAGTAAATGGACGTATTTTATGAATTTAAGATTCCAGTGATGTTTTAATTGGATGATTAAGTAATTCTCATCATTTATTTAATGGAACAATCTTTCAGATCTTGGTCTATACTAATATTGTTTCTTGGTCAATCAAATTGGTGGCTGTAACAAAATGAAGATTTCCAAAACATGAATATTAATTTTATATGGTAAGAGACACAGCTCAAAAAATCGTTGAGTAGAAAGAAATGACAATGTAGTTATACTCTTCTTAAAGCTGTAAAGCTCAGGAAATAAAGTTTGATTTACTTTGTGTTGTCCTAGAGAAAAATGGATCCAAGACTACATAATGTACCCAGGTTAGCATCCATGTAGCTGTATTTATTGATAACAGTTGACCTGATAAGAAAGTATAGACGACTGATAGAATAAGAAAAATATACAATAAAACCTTATGAGGGGAAAATTTTGTTAAATTAGTTAACAAAGATTTTAATATATGCCCCCATTACTCTACCCACAAAATGCATTAAAAAGTTGGATAAAATATAAGAATCTTAAAACAAAAAACAAAAAACAAAAAAACTACCAAGGCAAAAATGTCAAAGACACTGTTGAAAAAGTGAGTTGTGGATAAACTGTTACAACCCACAAATATATGTGAAGCATTTATTCTTAACGTCTTAATGTCAGTGAACATAGATTGCTGTCAGGACCACATGCCTGCAATCTCTGAGTCCTCTAAAAAGAGAAGTGCACAGAAAAAGAAAAAAAAAATCTAAAAATCCTGTATACCCACACACATAAGTTAAACAATACACAGCTAAAGAAAACATTGATAAACTACAAGATATATTTGACAAAATTTTCACCCAAAAAAGGAATGATATTATATTTCCCATCGCATCAAACTGAAGTTCAGGCAGGAAAGAGTTGAGAAGAGACACTATTTTATTAAATAATAATGAAAAATGATTCAGATTTAAAGAAAAACATAAATTCTCAGATTGCAAGAAAAACATATGAAGTCCCTAGAAAGATAAAACAAATCTATAACTAGATACAATGTTCAGAAACTATAAGATATCAAAGATTTAAAAAGATATGAAGACGGTGGAGAGAAATGATAAATTATTTTCAGAGAGAAATAATTGAATGGATATCAGATTTCTCATTAGAAAAAATAGGTAAATAAAGAGAATAAAGCAATATTTTCAAATCTGGGGAATACAATGATATAACCTAGCTAAATTATTATTTAAAAGTTAGAGTTAGAGACATAGATATTCATAAATATAAAAAAATCATTGGCCACAGACTCTTATTGAAAGGCTTATTAAAAGATGTACTTTAGCAAGAAGAAAACTGACAAGGAAAGTGTGGAAAAAGCAAGAAGAAATAGTGAGCAAAGCAGTTGATCAAAGTTCTAAATATTGAAATTACTAAAAATACTTACAACAGTTTTTGGAGTGTTTAAAAACAAAGTGGAACTTAAACACTGAATAATAATTGCAGTGACTAAAGGGATGGACCTGAAGGAAATGTAATTTATTATATATTCTCAAATCTCTTGGCAGAAGATAGTGATATTAATTAACCTTAGAATTTTTAGTTAGAAATAAAGTTAATGTATGTTAAAAATTTAAAGGAAATAAAACCACTAAAACAAGAGAAACAGACTGTTTAATTTCCAAACCAGGGTGAACATTTCTACTAAGTCAACAGAAAGCAACAAAAGAAAAAAAGATGCAATACTGAGGAAAGCATAGTAAATGTTTTAAAACCTAGAACAAGATGTTGGCATATATTCAAATGTTAGTAATCAAAATAAAGATAATAAATAATCTCTAGTAAGAGAAAGAAACTTCAGATTAGATTTAAAATAAAATAAATAGCTATGATTTGTTTTCCAAATGATACTGCTTTACAAAGGGAAGGGGAAAATTAAGAAATGATAAGTTATATACTGATCAAATAAAGCATCTAATAGTTTTATCAGAAATATATAGAATTCAGACAAAAGAGCATTATAAATGAGGACATTAATCTAAAAGTAATGTATTTCCCCAGATGATATAATAGCTGTGAACTTGTATAGCAACCAAAATGATCAATACATGAAGTGAAGCAGGCACAGCAGCAAGAAGAAACTAAAAATCTCATAATGATTGTTGGGTGTGTTAACTCATCTCTTTTGGAAACAGAGTAGCAGACAAGAATATTATAGGAAGATTTGCACATGTACCCTAGAACTTAAAGTACAATTAAAAAAAAAAGAATATTATAGGGAGATGATGAAAAGGAAGAGGACTAAAAGTCAGTGGTTGTTGGTATTATGAATTGGTAACCTCATTTTTAAGAACAGTCTAGGAACATTCATTTGAAAGTGCACAAGAAGTATTTCCTAATAATTCTGCTTCTAGATATACCACTTAGAAAAATTACTGCACGTCTGTACAAGAGAACATGTCCAAGAATTCCCACGGAAGCATTGCTTTTAGTAGCAAAAACTGGAAACAACCTAAGTGCTATATGATAGAATGCTCTCCAGCAGTTAAAATGAATAAACCTGATTTTTATGTATAATGTGGGAAGAATTTTAAAAATACTTTTTTTGAGTGATCTACATAAATTTTAGAAAAATCGGACTACACATCTTATATAAATTAAAATACTGCATAATAATTAAAGATACTGGCAAAAGCCCCAATATAAGAGCTTATTCCTGATGCTAAGGAGGTAATTGAAATGGAGGAACAAGAGAATATATCAAAAACATTATTTCTTTCAAGAAAAGAGGAAAAAATATTAAAGCATTCCCATTAAAATTAAGAAAGCAAGGGTTCTAATGATCACTGTTTTTATTTAATATTGTTTGGGTGGTTCTAGATAATAGAATAAGACACTGGGATAAACACAGTAAAGAAAAAGTTTTGTTTTCAGATATAATTGAATACCTAAGAAAATCAGAAAATTCAACTGAAAACCTATTTAAACTAAAAAGAAAACTTACTAAGATGGCTGCATACAAAAATCAAGAGTTTTCCTTTTATAGTAGTATAACAGGATGTGAAAATGAAAGCTTTGACTGAACTCTGAATTACAGTGTGCTATGAGTCAGATCAACAAGCTGAAATTTCAAAGGTGTTTGTGAACCTGCTAGATGAATCATCTACATCAAGGATCTAAAACGGTCAGGTGGCTGGTGATTCAACAGGATTTGGTGAAGAGGACTGGTTTGGAAAATCTGTGTTCTCAGTCCTGTCTTCCATCCCAGAGAAAGGGAGTGGGGATGATTGCCCTTCTTCCTCAAATCTAGGGAGAAAGTTTCACCAGGGCTGTTTGCAGAGCTTGATATATGTTTCCTGTAGTGGTGGGGCATTGTGAATTGGTTTCTGATTCATGCCTGTGAAATCTGAGACGAAAAGATCATGGCTGGCAGTTTCATGTGACTAGGTGACTAAGTTCCTTGCAATAAGAAATAATTAACGCAAATATCTCATTCTCCTTTTCCCTCTTTCCTGTTTCTAATTGGCCCTGGAGCAGTGACCTCAGAGCCTGAGATAATCTAAGCAACTGGAGAAGCTTGAAGGAGTCTGGGTCCCTGATCATGACAGAACTGCTATTCCACCCCTAAACTGGCTACATCTGGATATCTGGATTCTTTTTTTTTTTTTTTTTTTTTTTTTTGGCATGAGAAAGGAATAAACTATCTATTTTTTTAAAATTAGTGTTATTTGAGGTTTTTCTGTTATTAGCAGCTGAAGCTAATTCTCTCAATCTTTTTTTCTTGTCCAGTCTTCACAATTTGAGAGGTTTGAAGATGAAGAATAAGTTTGCAGTAAAGTGGTGGTTGTTGGAAAACATTGAAGTAGCTGTGGAGAAACATTAATGAAGTCAATTTCAGAGAGGGAAAGAATGTAGAGACTGTGTGCCAGGGTTAAAATATTTTTATTTACTGATATGTTATGCTCATAATTCTTTTTTTTCTTTTTTTTTTAGACAGAGTTTCCCTCTTGTTGCCTAGGCTGGAGTGCAATGCAGTGGCGCAATCTCGGCTCACCACAACCTCCACCTCCTGCGTTCAAGTGATTCTCCTGCCTCAGCCTCCCAAGTAGCTGGGATTACAGGCATGTGCCACCATGCCCAACTAAATTTGTATTTTTAGTAGAGACGGGGTTTCTCCATGCTGATCAGGCTGGTCTCGAACTCCCGACTTCAGGTGATCTGCCTGCCTCGGCCTTTCAAAGTGCTGGGATTACAGGCATGAATCATCATGTCCAGCCATTATGCTAATAATTCTTATTTTGCCTACAGGTCATATCTCATTCAGACATTTGGCCTTAAAGATGCATTGCCCCAAGGGAGTAAGGATCAAAAAATAAACATCTACCATTCTTAGTTTTTAAGTTCCAAAGCTCCAAATGCAGGTTTCAGATGTGAAAATTTCATTTGCCTTCTCCCTGAAAATGATCTGAGTCAGAGAAGAGAGTGAAAGGACAAGAGTGTCTGAGAAAAGGCTAGCTGAGTCCCGCATGGAGGAGAGGACACAAGGCAGACATTAGAACACTTCAGATAATTTTGTGAGTTTGGGGTCAATGGAACTTGTGTTCTGTTTCCTATCTGTAGCCCTGAGAGTAAACTAGGCCTTTGAAGACTAGAGGCTAGAAGAGGGATGGTCAATGCAAATGTCCGGGACAGAAGTGGGTTTGGCATCTCTGCTGGGTTTCCTGGGTCTTCAGAGTTGTATGGAAGAACTGAAAAATTTCTTCACATTTCCCAGGACAGCTGAGAAAATGAAGAGAGAGCGAGCAAAAGAGCAAGAGAGAACTGTTGAACACTGGAGGCCGAGACGGGCGGATTGCGAGGTCAGGAGATCGAGACCATCCTGGCTAATACGGTGAAACCCCGTCTCTACTAAAAAAATACAAAAAACTAGCCGGGCGAGGTGGCGGGCTCCTGTAGTCCCAGCTACTCGGGAGGTTGAGACAGGAGAATGGCGTAAACCCGGGAGGCGGAGCTTGCAGTGAGCTGAGATCCGGCCACTGCACTCCAGCCTGGGTGACAGAGTGAGACTCCGTCTCAAAAAAAAAAAAAAAAGAAATCTAGAAGTTATGAAAAGAGGCTACCTCTGGGGACAGTTATGTAGATCAACTTTAGAGACTAACCATAGCTTAGGACCAGAAAGAGCTCTATGTTTCGGTTACGAATTATGACCAAGTAGGCAGAAGCTATCAGCCAGTGACCAGACAACCCCCTCATAATTAACTAAATTAAGTTTTCTGGGTACACAGAATGTGCACTTGAAATGAAAATTAAGAACTTGTAAAAATTGTGTATATTTAACTTTTGAATTAGTGACCTGAAAAAATTATACCATTATGTGTGAATAACTAATAAAGTAGAAGTTTGAAGATGCAAGCACAAAGGGCAAATAACAGAGCACATTTCAGAGAAAATGGAGAGATTATAATTTTTTGGAGAAGGATATGTAGCCTTGACCAAAAGGGATACCTCTTTTCCAGAAACAAGATCAAAATTAGATTTTTTTAAATTGAAAGTTTAAATCATATATACTTTGTCTATTAAGTAAGGGGGGAAAATGCTCATCTACTTATAATTTTAAAAAATGAGATGCTTTTGGGAAGCTATTTTTTTTTCCTATATGTTTCACATTCCTGCAAGTAGCATCAGGTAGATGAATATTTAGAACCAATTTCAAGAAGCAAAAATTAAATCTTAGAGAACTATATTTAATTTCAAGGACAGCAGTCTTTAGAGTATTCAATACATTAAAGAACTGAAGATGTTAGTTCCACTTACTACTTGAGTATTAATAGCTTTTATTTTGATTATTATTTTTTGTTTGTTTCTAAGAGTCAGTGTAACCCAATCATTTCACTTTTCCTCAGGATCACCACAAATATCACTCTTTTTCATTTTTTAGAGTGTAATTGCTTCATTTTATCTGTTTCAAAACATTTATTCAGAAATATGCTAAGAAAGAAAATATCTTGTTGCACAGTATTTCCACCTTGAGCATAATTAATCAACTGAATATATTATTTGTCAAATTAATATTTTTCATATAGCTTAATACCCTAAAGGAGTAATTTTGTCAACTTATTCCCCAATCCTCAACTGACTGGAAATCTTTGAAATAAAGATAATAAAGGTACCATATTTCATTAAATATCACTAAGAAAAATAATCCTACAAAATCCAAGCTTGCAAAGACTTCTATCATCATTATTTTTTAAAATAACCATTTTTCTTAACTTTTGTGTAACTGAAGCAGGGATCTCAACCTGAATACAAAGTTTCAGACCAGTCTGGACAATTAGTGGAATAGAATGTGGAAGCTTGTTGACATCCCAAGTAGGCTATGAAGTCCATGTCCAACACTGAATCTTCATTGCCAACTAGTTTCTCAAAAGATGTTTGCTGACTCAGTTGGTTAATGGAAGGATGTATGGATGGATGGACATATAAAGGAGAGAGAAAGAATTTTTCATGAAAGACATTGCCAGAATAAAGATAACTAAGAAATGTCACTGGTGAGTAGCTACTATCTGGGGCTGGTGGTGTGGGGATAAGAAGAGTTTACTGACAGTTGTAGGTAAAGAAGAGTTTATCAGATTAAGTATGAAATTATGTTTCAAGTAAGCAATGGGTAGGCTAGCAAAAAGGAGCTGACTGTAAGGAAACAAAGACTTGCTCGGATTTTATAGGACAGTGCTTGTGCTGTGTGCTGAAGAGGGCTTTGCTCAGTACTGATAATGCCAAGATTGCAGTGAGCTAACTTTCATTTTTTGCATCATCCCAGATTCTGGTGATAGCTGGGCACAGAAAGACTGTGATTTATTTGTTCAGGAGAGGTATGTGTTTCTAGACCATGAGAAAGGCACGCATAGATTATCTGCTTTCTCTTTTTGCTTTCCCTCAGTCCCACCAGCCAGACTCCTTTTTCCTAATTAGGATTCCACAAGAAAGCTGTTTCTGGATTATCAGAAGGTGGATCACCCTTATAAACACAGGCTCTACTGCTGGCATTTGTTTCCTGTCCTGACTGCATCAAGCTGATGTCCAAGGTCAGAGGATGTCAGGAGAACTGTGAAGGACAACTATGAACGTGGTTTCATTAAAACCTCAATAAGACTTGAAACACGAGCAATAATGCTTGTAATCTCAGTTAATGAAAGAGGGAAAACCGTCTTTCCCACTTAACAACAAAGTGTAGGGATTTTCCATACTGTCCTGAACCAGTGAGTTTATTCCTAACTACTTATAACACATATCCTGGGGCTCATGGCAATATTTGAGGAACAGTTTACATGTGGCTATAGCCTGCACTGATAGATGCTGGAGATAGTCAATATTATTTAAATTCTCCTCCTAATGTGTCATAATTATAGTGCCAGGACCAGGGCTCTGCCCTACTAGACCTTCAGAGTAAAGTGTCTTTTTAACTTTTACACTATGAGCACTTTTCTTACTTCACTTAGTTTTTGGCCTTGTTTAATTAATACCCTTTAGCTAATGACAAATAGAGATCCTAGGTTAAAAATTATTTCTCTGTCTTTCATATCCATTGATGAAGCTTCTCGGATGTAAAAAATGGTGAGACTAACAATACTGACCTCAGGTAATTGCTTTCAGTGGAAAATGACTTAATGCATGTGAACTCTACATCCCCAGATATTATAATTTTTCACCCACTTAACTTTCTCAAACCTCAGCTGGGGTCCTTCTCTAGGAGTAATTACAGAGCCAAAGATGACGGCAGCTCAATCACCGCCCTTGGGACTTGGCATTTATTTATAATAAGAGAATAGTTTTTTCCCTTAGCAGTGGTAATAAGTATACACTGACCAGTCTCCATTCTGTTACTTCATTTCGTAGCTAGGCAGGACATTTTTTAAAAAAGTTTTAAAGCCATTTTAAAATTAGAAAAGCTTTCAAATGGTGTATGACATATACTATACTGACAGGCTAACTTGTATGCTTTGGAGGAACACTCAGAATAGCTGTAGTTTTATTCCTACAGAAAATGATGTCAAATAGGCCCAATCTTGGTGAATGTGGGCTGGTGTGGGACCTTCTTTTAAAAATAGAAGTGTCCTGACTAATCTGTTATACTGGCAACAGATCTAAAGACTATAGGCTGGTACTTGTGAAGATTAGAGAAAATGAAGACACGCAAAGACAGATTTGCCTTTCCCATAGTGGCTAAGATAAATCTGTCATTCAGTTAGAACTGCGAAGAAATTTCATTTAGATTTTAACTTTTTGATATATAATTCACAAAGGGAATTTGTCTCACTCCAAAAATAACTCTTCAAATATCAAACAACAGAAGAAATGTTTTTTACATTAGAGAAATATTTGAGACTTTTCTGACAATGCCCTCTGTCCTAGGGGGAAAAAAAAAAAGGAACAAACTTTGTTCTCTAGAGTTTTCATAACAAACCTCTTCCATTTGTCTCTGTGGAAACAGTTAAATTGCCAGGGGCAACTTTGCCAACCATATGTTGTCAGAGATGTAACTGTTTTTTAAAGGTTAGATTACATTCTTCTATTTATTTCATTAATCTCTACTGAGGACTGGTTTTATACAAAAACTTTTAAATTGTTGGTGAATTTACCAATCTTTTATAAGAACTTGCAAGTATAGACCTGGGTATTGAGGAGCTAACAAAAGTACTTTGCTGAACGGTGGGCATTTACAGCTTCTCTACAGTGCCAGAAAAGATGTTAACATAATCTGAGCAAATTCAAGGTGAGCTTGTAAGAGTAGAATACCCAACTATTGAGTGAGATGGGAGGAAGAGGGGGGAAGGAGGAAGAGGAGGAAATAGATAACTGATCTAAATGAGTTTTGCATTTTATATTGTGCTTATACCAGCCCTCAGGGCAAATTGTGTGCATCTTCTCCCAGCTCTGTGCTCAGTGACACCATGTTGGTAGCTTCAAACAAGCCATGGTGGGAGTATTTGCACTGCAAAAATAAGCAAATGCTACAAATCCTGGCATTTCTCTCTCTGGAGAGCCAATTGTTAAATGTTTACCAGCTCACCACTCATTAACCTGGAAACTCTCAATGGACGCTTTGGCAAAGAAAAGCAAGGTAGTAAAAAAGAAACAAATCACAAGCTAGGATGAAGGTATCAAGGAGGGAAGGAAGAGAGAGAATTGAGGTGGTTAAAATAATAATGTAATCACCTAGGTAAGGATGACTATTGGAAAAACACACAAGAGTTGAGCCCAGTTACTGAGATGGTTGGGAAAACAGCACTGGCTATGTCTCTGGTGTAACATTACTAAAGTGATACCCAGGCAGACACTAGAAAGACATTAGATAGCTTTGCCTGGAGTTCCTTGCCCTAGCAGGAAGCAGACCGTTTTTAAAGTTAAGTAAGAGTTGGGGACAAAGCATAATTAAAATATGGTATATCATGAGGGCAAAATTAGGTATATACAGGCACTTTGAATGAAGAATTGAGGAAGTATAAGAGCAAAAAGTGTTTTAATCTCTAATTCAAATCAATTTAGTATAACCTACATCAATACTGCTCATAATAACTAACTTCTTCCAGGTTTCTAGAATGTTCCAGGTACTGGGTTATATACTGCATATACGTTATATGAATTGATATTCATGGTAATCATGTTAAATAAGTGCTAATATTGTCTCATTTTACAAATAAACTAAATGAAAGTTAGAGAGATTAAGTCACTTGACCAAAGTCTAGTACAGAGCCTAAGTTCTTTACCACTTTAGTATGCTTTGCTTCATCATTCCAGGGCTTAATAGATATAGGTTAAACAGAGAATTCATAGGTAAATTTTATGACTGAGAAACAATGATTTCCCAGTTCATTGAGATCTCTTGCACCTAAGGAAGATACCAATAAACTTGAATTTCTGTTTTTATGTTTTTTGTTCTTTTTTTTTTATGTTTTTATGTTTTTTGTGGCTCTTAATTGGTATCTCTTTCACAGTACCTTCAACATAGAGTATATATGTCTCATAAATGTGTATTATATAAAATAATTCTTTCATTTATATAAAATAATATGAAAAGGCCCAATTTACTGTATAGTATCTGCATCTGGAAATTTCAGACACCTAAATACTCTTCTGTTTCTTAAGAAAATTTTTTGAAGTATAATATACATATAAAGGACATACTTTGTTAGTGTAAGGCTGAATGAATTTTCACAAAGTGTGCATACTAGTGAAAAATTGCCTACAAAAATAAATAGACCATTTTCAATAACCCAGGAATCCTTCTCATGTCCTCTTTAGTCTCAGCCCCAGGAAGTACAACTACTGTCCTGATTTCTATCACCAGAGATTAGTTTGTACCTATTTTTGAATTTATGTAAGTGGAATCATAAAGCATGAATACTGTGTCCCTTGTTTTGCTTGGTAAATACTATGTTTCCAAGGTCCATTTATGTTGTCTATAGTTGCAGATCATTCATTCTCATTGCTACATGATACTCCATCATTTTCTTAATATACTAATGGAAATTTGAATGGAAAAATGTTTATTATCATTTATTATAATAGTCTCTTGAACTGCTATCTATGTTAAGCGTTTTCAGCTGTAAAGGCCTTAGAGGTTAGGAGAATCTCGTAAAAGAATTTGTCTGGCAAATATACACTAACATAAATTAATCTCTGCCTTTGTTCAACTTTTACTTTATATAACCTGTATACTAAATTCCTAAATGTTTAAACCTTCCTAAGATACTTCAGCGTCAGATGACTTTCTTACTACCTATCCCACTCAGAGATCTCAAAGGTCTATGTAAATTCACAGATATGATACAAAGTTTTGCACATACAACCAGTATAAATTTATAGATCACTAGTAATCCTACTAGCAACTATGAGGTTAGAACTTTGGCCAGCAGTGCAAACCACTGACAAAAGCTCTTGTTCTAAGCAAACTCCTACAGTATTCTACTTTCTTTGCACACGTTGTAGCTATTTGCACAAAGTCAATACGCAGCGAAAGTTTGGTGATTTAAATTGAATTTAAATTGAATTAAATTTTTTGAATTCATTTCAACAAAGAAACTTGGAAATAATTATACAGAATGCATTAATTCCATTAATGACTTTAAAATATCTCCAGTTTTGTAGAAAATAAATAATTATTAATCAAAATTATATCTAGAATACAAATGTCTCTTTTCTGATTGGTCTAAAGCCAGTACTCCTTAATTTCTTTCTTAAGGAGCAATTTGAAAACATAGTGAAAGTTGTGGACCTTCTTAGAAAAATTCTGATGAACTGTGTTTTTGCACACAACTCTTGTGGTCCCATCTAGAATTCTATGAGATTTCTGTGGACTCCATATTAAGAAACTGTGTTCTAAACATATTTGACATCAAACATTTATTGAGTAACTAAATGCCAGAGAATGTGCTATTTGTCACTTTGTGGCATGCATTCACTATAGGGGTTATATTGCTCCCAAGGGAGTAACAATTTGTTTTTGGATGGTGAACAAAATCTCACTATTTTAATGTATAATGCACAGAAATATACACGGTACATTGACTGATAAACAATATACCTGTGTTATTAACATTTATAGATGAAACAATTTTTAAAATGTCTAAAATGCCTCCTAATGGAGCAATCAGGAAAAATTGAGAAACACTGCTCAACAGCAATTTGCATTTGTGTGACTTTAACATCAACAGACCAGGGAAACTTAGAGTGGAAGAGGATCCACATATAAAAGAGTTTCCTGGATATATCAATTATATATCCAGTACCTAGTATGATGTTTGCTAGCCTAAGACACAGAACTGCTTCTCATTTCGTAGAAATTTCACTGGAAATGGGAAGGTCAAAAGGACTACTGAAAAATCACTAGCTAGCAATAATAATGACAATTTTTCTTACCATAACCTGTTATTTTGAATTATGTAGGCCTTAGAGTTACTTCTTGATGTTAAAGCCAGGAAACTAGATGAGAATCTCAAATTTTCCTTTTGTTTGAAGCAAAACAGATTTAAAGCAAGATCTTACAGAACTTGATCAGAATACATTATAGTGCATATTATTATTACATTCAATCATTAGTCATCCAAATTAAGCTGTTGGGTAATAGTATAGATTTTTAAATTTAATCTTGAAAAATACATTAAAAATTTATAACAAATTGCTATGTAGATGATTAAAAGTTTTTAGTGATTTTATATTTATCAGAATCTTAATGACTGCTTCTAGGCCATTTGACCCCTTCAGGAAAAAGGTACTGTTTATAGTAAATCAAATTAATGTTATAAAATATTAATGATTTAACATTTCAGAATATAGTAGTTTGGTCATTTATATAAGCCAATCTTCATGGATGTGGTTTTCACTAAGTAACGGTGACTTTTTAACAATAGAAAGTCTAGGAGAGCAGAATTCTTTCGGTTTGAGTTGATGACTCCCCAGAAACCTCACCAGGTCCAGTGGTTAAAAAAAAATCATCATCACAATCTTTCAATACTTACTGCTTCTTTAGGGACTTGGGTGTGAATCCTGCTATAGTCAGATCTCTCTGGTTTGGGAGGTACTATAACTTTTGCTTTCTTTACTGATCATAGACTACATTTCTAATTTTATTCATCCATCTAACAAACGACAGCACAAAATGAAGCAAGAGAATGGAGATCAGTCAGTATAAATTTGTATTACCACTGTCAGGTGGTGGGGTGAGGGGAACTCTATTATAATAAATAAATAAAGCTCCCAAGGGCAATGACTGAGTTGTAGTCATCTTTGGCTCTCTAGTTACTCTTATATAAGGAAAGACCTCAATCAATGTTTGAGGATATTAATTGGGTAAAAATCATAAAACTGTATAGGTATAAAATTATAATACCTAACATTTGTCCAGGGATGTAGAGTTTATATACATTAAGTCATTTCCACTGAAAGCAATTACCTGAAGTCAGTATTGTTTGCCTTGCCACGTTTCACATCCAAGAAGCTTCATCAATGAATAGGAAAGACAGTGAAATATTTTTTAAGCTAGAGTCTTCAGTTATCATGAGCTAATGAGTATTAATTAAGCAAGACCAGAACTAAAGTGAAGCATGAAAGGTCCCTAGGGTGTAAAAGCTAAAGAGGCACTTACTGGTCCTGATTCTAACAATAAAACAACTCCATGTTTCATGACACATAGCAAGGGTATTAGCAATTGATGGAGAGAGCAAGTCTGAAAACACCATCTTTGTCCCACAGCCAAAAATATTTTTATTACAGAGATCTTATATGATGGTTTTATTTTCTTGCTTTTGTTGTTTCTTATTATTTTAGTTTGTTGTTAATTGGCATCTTGTTATATAAAATACCTGTCTGTTAGCCCTCAACAAACTTTCTAGAGATATTTCCGCTGTCTTGGCACTAAGAATATACTTATGTAGAACATTTCCGAAAAGTGTGGGACAGATATCAATGATTTAAAGGGTAATTGTAGGTGGTACACACATACAAATATGCACACACAATGCTAAATAATGTCAAATAACGCAAACAAACAATTCCTTTGGTCCTTTTATTTAGGCCAAATACAAAGCCTCACAAAAGTGTTAGTGTATTTTTTACCTAAAGTTCTCTAAAACTTATAACTTGTTTTCGACAAAGGATGGACCTCAGGGTCAGTCTTTGGCAAAGGCATGAAGATCACATTTAAAATGTTTTCTACATGCTTTTGTATAGCCATTTTCAGACTGATATTAGTTCTTTAGAAATAGATGTATTTAGGCCAGGCGCGGTGGCTCATGTCTGTAATCTCAGCACTTCGGGAGGCCAAGGCAGATGGATCACCAGGTCTGGAGTTCAAGACCAGCCTGGCCCAGATGGTGAAACTCTTTCTCTACTAAGAATACAAAAATTAGCCAGGAGTGGTGGCAGGCGCCTGTAATACCAGCTGCTCAGGAGGCTGAGGCAGATAATTGCTTGAACTCAGGAGGCAAAGATTGCAGTGAGCGTAGACTGTGCCACTGTACTCCAGCCTGGGGGACAGTGAGACTCCGTCTCAAAAAACAAAGGAAGGAAGGAAGGAAGGAAGGAAGGCAGGAAGGCAGGAAGGAATTTACATTAAAAACTAGTAAAATCACTAAATAATGTTACATATGGTGTAGGGATTTAAAAAACAAAATTCCTATCTGAAGATTTCAGTTTTGGAGAATTGTGCTTAGGTACATTGCTAACCTCTAATGACTCAGCGTGAATAGATAAGAATGTAAAATATACATAAATTCTTCACATCATATAAGATGTAGGTAACTATAGTTCAATGCCAAAGGAAGCTGAGCAGATATGATGAGTCAAAATGGAAGGCAAGTTATTAGTATATACGACCCTTTCCATAGTTTAATAAATTATGAATATTCAAGAACTGAAAATACACTATCAAGGAAAACAAAGGGCTGAGACAGAGATGACAGGGCAAGAAAAGTTTGACTTAAAGCCTCTACCTTTTAAATAAAGTGTTACAATATAACTCACCTGGGTTTCAATTGTCTCCATTTAAGCATCTCTTTTTATTTGTTATCAACCAGGTCAAAATGTGGTAGAAAAAGTATTAAATTCTACGCAAGATTCCCATACAGAGCAATTAAACAATATTTTAATGTTTTATACAGGTTATAAAAATGTAAATGATAAAAGTTCAATTTTTAAATAAAGTTCAATTGTAGTATTTTTCTTCATGTATTTAAAAATATTTGAAGAGAGTTATACATACTTTAAAATTCTGACATAAATGTAACTGGCTCTAATTTTTTAATAATATGTCTTGAAAAGTTACAAATTATATGTAATCTTTTAGTTCTGTACCTAATAATGGTATGACTTAGGAAGAAAGTGTAATGTTTTGAAATAAGAAATGTCATCATTTAGCAAAACTTTTAATAAATTTATATATTTTATAACACATGAAAATTCATTCCAAGTTGAATCCTGGGGATCCAAGTTTTAAAATAAGTAGTAATTTATCTTATAGAAAAAAATGAATTAATTGCTTTATTCCCACAGAATATTCCCAATGGGCTGATTAGTTTTGATTATTTTCTTTTTCTTTTCTTTTATTTTCTTCTCTTTTTTTTTCTTTTCTTTCTCTCCTCTCCTCTCCTCTCCTCTCCTCTTCTCTCTTTTCTTTTCCTTTCTTTTTTGTTTTGAGACAGGGTTACACTCCCATCACCCAGGCTAGAGTGTAACAGCACAGTTTCAGCTCACCTCCCAGGCTCAAGTGATTTTCATGTCTCAGCCTCCTGAGTAGCGGGGACTACAGGTGTGCACCACCCACCCGGCTAAATTTTGTGTTTTTTTGTAGAGAAAGGCTTTTCCCATGTTGGCCAGGCTGGTCTTGAACGCCTGGTCTCAAGTTATATGCCCACTTCAGCTCCCAAAGTGCTGAGATTCCAGACTTGAACCACTGTGCCTGGCTTATTTTCTAGGTGTAAAAAGTTTGTTACTTCTCAGTGGCCTCTATTTTTGACTGTGATAGTCATGCAGGATATACTCATCTTAGGTATCTATGTATAAAGTGGAGGTGATCCTTAACATGAATTTTGTAAAGATGTTGGGTAAATTTCCTAAATAGTTGAATCTAAAAACAATACTATTTTTATAAAAATGTGAAATACTAAAGTTATCCATTTTGATATATACATATCAGTAGTTGACAAATTATGTAGACTATCCAATGGACTCTGAAAACATTTAAAGAATATCCTGGCTGTCCTGCCTATAGCTCTACCCTCAAAGTCTAGTACAATGCCTTGTATATATTAGAGATGTACTTACTACATGAATAAATGGATGGATGGATGATGAGTGAATGAATGAATGGCTTTACTAAAGAGACTCAAGATAGTTTCATGTGCTGTATGTACTACATTAGAGGTGGCTGAATATAGTGGTTAAGACAGGAGCTTTGTTCAGTTGTTTAGTTGTGTCAATTACTAGGAAGGGTTATACTTATGGTGAAGAAGTCTTCCCAGAATATTATCTTGAAAACAATTTCTGCCTTGAGTGATACCATTAGATATTCTGAGTAACATCATTAAACATCTTGGCAGTAGCTCTTTACAGGCATTTTTAAATTAATCAGTTGTCCACTATTGTGTACATTTTTCTACTTTATATTCATTGATTTGTTTGAGGGCATGTGTTTGGATTTATGCCCACTCTTTTTCCACAGACCTTCCATTTTATTTTAAATTTCTTAAATTTTTAATTATTAGCAGTATAGAATAAGTATATATACATATTCATGGAGCACATATGATGTTCTAATACAGGAATACAAAGTGTGATAATCACATCAGGGTACTTGGGGTATCCATCACCTCAAGAATTTATCATTTTGTGTGTGTGTTAGGAACAAGCAAATTCTACTCTTTTAGTTATTTATAAATACATAATAAATTATTATTGACTGTAATCATCCTGTCACGCTATCAAATACTAGAATTTATTCATTCTATCTATGTTTTTGCATCCATTAACTAACTCCACTCCCTGCCCAGTTCCTGCCCTGCTACTTTTCTCAATCTTTGGTTACCATCATTCTACTCTCTATCTCAATGAGTTCAATTATTTTAATGTTTAGCTCCCATGTGTGAGTGAAAATATGCAAAATTTGTCTTTGTGTGCCTGGCTTATTTCAGTTAACATAATGTCCTCAAGTTCCATCCATGTTGCTGCAAATGACGGTATCTCATCTGTTTTTATGACTGAATAATATTTCACTGTGTATATGTACTACATATATATCTATTCATTCTTTGATGGACACTTAGGTTGATTCAAATCTTGGCTATAGTGAATAGTGCTGCAATAAACATGGGAGTGCAACTGATTTCTTTTAGGTATATAACTAGAAGTGAGATTGCTGGAGTGTTTTGAGTTACTGTCTTACAGTTCTCCATAGTGGTTGTACTAATTTACATTTCCACCAACAGTGTATGAGATGGGCTGACTGTGTCCCACCCAAATCTCATCTTGACTTGTAGCTCCCATAATTCCCACGTATTCTGGGAGGGATCTGGTGGGAGGTAATTGAATCATGGGGTCCGGTCTTTCCTGTGCTGTTCTCATGATAGTAAATAAGTCTCATGAGTTCTGATGGTTTTATAAAGGGCAGTTCCCTTACATATGTTCTCTTGCCTGCCACCATGTAGGATGTGACTTTGCTCGTCATTTACCTTCTGCCATAATTGTGAGGCTTCCCTATCTATGTGGAAGTGTGAGTCAATTAAACCTCTTTTCTTTATAAATTGCTCTGTCTTAGGTGTGCCTTTATTAGCAGCATGAGAACAGATTAATACAGTGTACAAGGGTTCTCCTTTCTCTGCATACTCACCAGCATTTGTTATTGCCTGTCTTTTGAATGAAAGCCATTTTAACTGGGGTGAGATGATATCTCATTGTAGTTTTAATTCACATTTCTCTTATGATTAATCACTTTGAGCATTTTTTATATACCTGCTGGCAATTTGCATGTCTACATTTAAGAAATGTCTATGCAGATCTTTTGCCCATTGTTAAATTAGATTATTTGATTTTTCCCCATCAAGTTGTTTGAGCACTTTACATATTATGAATATTAATACCTTGTCAGATGGGTAGTTTGCAAATCATTTCTCCAATTCTGTGGGTTGTCTCTTCACTTTGTTGATTGTCTCATTTGCTGTGCAGAGGTTCTTTAACTTGATGTGAAAGTTAATCTGTCCATTTTTGCTTTGGTTTCCTGTGCTTTTGAGGTATTACCCACAAAAATCTCTACCCAAACCAATGTCCTCGAGTTTCATCAATGTTCGCTTTTAGTCATTTCATAGTATGAAGTATTAGATTTAAGTCTTTAATCCATTTTTATTTGGATTTTTTTTATTTGGATCTCTCTGATTTTATTTATTTAGGTCTTCTCTCTTTTTTCCTTTGGCTAAAGATTTGTTGATTATCCTTCCAAAAAACAACTTTTCATTGTGTCGATCTTGTGTATTTTTTTTCAGTTTCATTTATTTCTGCTCTGATCTTTATCATTTCTTTTCTCCTACTAATTTTAGATTTGTTTTGACTTTGCTTTTCCAGTTCTTTAAGATGCATCATGAAATTCTGTATTTGAAGTGTTTATATTTTTTTGATGTAGATATTTATTGTTATAAATGTTCCTCTTAGTATTCCTTTTGCTGTATTCCATAAGTTTTGGTATATTCTACTTCCATTTTTATTTGTTTTGTGAAATTTTTTTATCTCTTTCTTAATTTCTTCATTGACCCACTGGTCATTCAAGAGCATATTGTTTAATTTCCATGTATTTGTACAGTTTGCAAAATTCCTCTTGTAATTGATTTGTAGTTTTTTTTTTTTTTTCATTGTGGCCATGGAAGATACTTGGTATAACTTCAATTAAAAAATACTTTTAAGACTTAATTTATGTTCTAACATATATAGTCTATCATGGAGAATGATCCATTTGCTGATGAGAAGAATGTGTATTCTGCAGCTGTTAGATGAAATATCCTCTTAATGTCTGTTAGGTCTATAGTACAGATTAAGTCTGATGTTTCTTCGTTGATTTTCTCTCTGGACAATTTGTCCAATGCTGTAATGGAATGTTGAGGTCTCCAAGTATTATTGTATTGGGGTCTATCTCTCTCTTTAGTTCTAATATATTTGCTTAATATATCTGAGTACTCCAGTGTGGGGTACATACATATTTAAATTGTTATGTCCCCTTGCTGAATGAACCACTTTATCATTATATAATAACATTCTTTGTCTCTTTTTATAGTTTTTGTCTTAAAATCTATTTTATCTGATTTAAGTACAGCTACTTCTGCTCTTTTTTAGGTTTCCCCTTGTGTGGAATATCTTTTTCCAAATCTTTATTTTCCATCTGTATGTTTCTTTACAGGTTAAGTGAGTTTCTTGTAGGCAGCATGTTATTGGGTTGTATTTTTCTTAACTATTTAGCTACTCTATGTCTTCTGATTGGATAATTTAGTTATTTTGCCTTCAATAATTTCATTGGTGGGTAAGGACTTGCTTACTGCGATTTTGCTGTTTGTTTTCTGGTTGTTTTGTGGTACTTTTCCCCTTCCTTCCTTCCTTTCTTCCCTTATGTGAAAGTTATTTTCTCTAGTAGTGTAATTTCTTGCTTTTTATTTTTTGTGTATCTGTTGTAGACTTTTTGATTTGCCACAAGGCTTGAAAATAACCTTATAACCAGTTACTTTAAATTGATAACAACTAAACTCTGGTTATACACACAAGAAAATAGCAAATAAACAAATAAGCAAAGATAAAACTAATGTAAACTCTACACTTTAACTCAACTCCCCCCAACACATTTCAGCTCCAGAATTTCTGCTTGATTTAACAAAATTATTTTGATTTCTTTGTTAAATTTCTCTCACATGGTTCTGAATTCCTTCTCTGTGTTTTCTTAAAGTTCATTGAATTTTCTCAGAACAGCTATTTGAATTGTGTCAGAAAGGTCACATATCTATCATTCTGGGATTGTTTGCTGGTGCCTTATTTAGTTCATTTGGTGAGGTAATATTTTCTGGACTGGTCTTGATGCTGGTGGATATTTGTCAATGTCTAGGCATTGAAGAGTTAGGTATTTAGTCTGCTCGTCACAGTCTGGGGTTATTTGTTCTCATCCTTCTTGAGAAGGCTTTCCCGGTATTCAAAGGGAATTGAGTGTGGTCACTGCAGCCATATCTGCACTAGGGAGTTCCCAAGTACAGTAACAGTACAACTCTTGAAGACTTCTCATGTCTTGGTAGGCCTGGGTAAAATCCAGGAGGATTCCCTGGATTACCAGTCTCTTGTTCTCTTTCCTCACTTTCCCCCAGACAGAGTCTCCCTCTCTATTCCAGGCTGCCTGGAGTTTGGGGAGGTGTGATATAGTCACTCCCATGTTCACCACAGATGGCAATGCACTGGGTCACACCTGAAGCCAGCACAGTGCTAGGTCTCACCTAAGGCCATGACAACTACTGTCTGGCTACTGGTGATGTTTATTCAAGGCCCACCAGCTCTTAATCAGCAAGTGGTGAATTTTGCCAGGACTTTGTCCTTCTCTTCAGTACAACAGGTTCCTTTCTGGTCCAGGTTGAGTCTAGGAATGCCATCCAGGAGCTAGGGCCTGGAATTGAGGGTTTTTGGCATTTTCTTGGTGATTTACTTTACTGTGACTGAGCTGGTAATCAAATTGTAAAACAAAGTTCTCTTTATTCATCCTGCTCCTTTCTGAAAGTAGAGTCTTTCACCAAGTGGCACTGCCTGGAGTTGAGGAAGGGGTGACACAGAACTTCCTTGGCCACCCCTGGGTCATGTGCACCTTGCATCCACTGTCTCTGAGCCCGGTTGAGCACAGTGTCTCACTAGGACTTGCCCCAGGATGACAGTTGTTCTGGCCTAGAATGCCTTTCAAATTTATTCAGGACCCCAGGGCACTTTAGTCAGCTGGTGACGGGGCTAGCCAGAATTCAGATTTCTAATGCTCTGCCCTACATAATCCAGACCTGTTTTTTTAATTGGAGTGATAGACAGCTTTTTGGAGTTGACTCTGAATACACTTAATTCGGGGTTAATTCCTGAAGTAACTTTTTTAGGTGAGATATATAATTTTTAAGCTTCTATTATAAGTGCAGTAGTTACTAAATTACCAAAAAAAAAAAAAAAAAAGGAATTTGAAAGAAACCTAGAAAGACAGTAGACTTCTTGAATGTTGAAATTATAGTTACCAGTTCTAGAATAATATTTTTATGTTATTGTATTTGTAATTTTGGGGGGCTGGATTGTAAAATAAACATTTTATATATATATATGTACAAATAATTTACAAATTTACATGCTCGTAGTTTCCTTTTCCCCAAATTTTATTTTGGTAAAATACACATAAAATTTACCATCTTAACTATTTTTAAGTGTACAGTTCAGTGATATCAAATACATTTATAATGTTATGCAACCATTACTACAATCTATCTCCATCATTCTTCCTTTTTATCTCATGAAATTGAAACTTTCTAGTGAACAGTATCTCCCGATTTACGCCTCTCCCATCCCCTGGCAACCACCACTCTACTTTCTGATTCTATGATTTTTACTACTCTAAATGCCTCATGTAAGTGGAATTGTACAGTATTTGTCTTTTGTGTGGCTTATTTCACTTAGCTTAATGTCCTTGTTGGGAACCTTGTGCACTATTGGTGGAAGTGTAAAACAGTACAGACATTGTGGAAAGCAGTATGGCAGCTCCTCAAAAGAGTTAAAAATAGAATTGCTGTAAAATTCATCAATATTATTTCTGGATATATTCTCAAGAGAATTAAAAACAGAGTCTTGATGAGAAATTTGTACACTCATATTCATAGCTGCATTATTCACAATAGCTAAAATGTGGATAAAATATTCATAATAGCTAAACTAAACAAGTAAACTTGTGTGGTTTGGCTGTGTACCTACCCATATCTCATCTTGAATTCACACATGTTGTGAGAGAGACCTGGTGGGAGGTAACTGAATCATGGGGCAGGTCTTTCCTGTGCTGTTCTCATGATAGTGAATAACTCTCATGAGATCGGATGGTTTTATAAAGTGGAGTTTCCCTGCACGAACTCTCTTTCATTGCCAGCTGCCATCCATGTAAGATGTGACTTGCTCCTCCTTGCTTTCTGCCATGATTGTGAGGCCTCCCCAGTCATGTGGAACTGTTAAGTCATTAAACCTCTCTTTCTTTTGTAAATTGCCCAGTCTTGGGTATGTATTTATTAGCAGCGTGAAAATAGACTAATACAAAATGGATAAGTAAAATGTGTTATATACATACCATGAATTATTATGTAGCCTTAAAAAGAAAAAACATTCTGGCATATACTAAAATATGGATAAATATTGATTTAGTAGTTTCTTTTTTTGTGTGTGTGTATGCATAATTTTTAGATCTCAAGTATCATACCTTGATGAACAAACAGTGATGGAAATAGATAGAAACTGAATTTTTTCATTGTATTTTTATTATAGTGATATTGTTATTTATCTTACAGTAAATAAAACCCACCAGTTTGATTGACAATAGACAATAGACAATAACTAAATTGTCTTAAATTATCCACTACTTGCTAGCACAATGCTTATGCTTTCACTTTTCTTCCCTTTTTTCTCTTCCTCTCTTTTCTTTCAACATGTCTTATTTCAGGAAGAATTTGAGGTAGTACGGAATATTCTACAGAAATCGAATGTACAAAGAATAAATTACAGTCAGGTGCCTGTGAAAACATAAATTAGAACAGAAAGTCAATAATGCAGATAGACCACAAAATTCAGAAAATGTCTAAGCTTGAATAATATATTTAGCTCTGTGATTTGTAGTGGTTTAATAAAAATGCTGATTTTATATGTTTTACTGTTCATGGGAAAACATACCATGTTCTTAGTGAATGTAACTTTTTTCTAGACCTTTAATTATGAAGAATTTTTTTTACATGAAATGTTTATAGAAGCCCTCAGACGATATTATAGAGACAATGTAGGAACAAACATCATGACAGATTTTATTAGAGCTAATAATTAGTTTTAAGAAAAGTATCTACTATGAATTATTTTTGTAGAGAAATAGGTTTTCATCTTATATTCAAGTTTCTTCCTCATTCCTATCTTGAAACACACAGAAATTAGTCCCAGGGAAGTTCGAATTATAAATGTCTTCATTCATTAATTTTTGTATTTGTACACTTTTTTTTTCTTTTTTTCTGTAACAAGAAAGACATCACCTATGTTTTTTCAAATCCATGGCCCAAATACAGAGTATTGTGAGGGTCACATTGGCACATGTATTTCTATTTCTGCAAAACCAAAGCCTAAAATCCTCACTTACAGAGAATCTTTGCGATATCCCTTCATGGTAACATACACCAAACTAGATCTGAATTATTTCTCTAGAATGAATGAAGCCACTATTGTCCCTTTACCTAATGAAGGAAATTTATGTATTCTAAATTGCAGATATCATTATTTTGGTTAGAGATATCTTTCTGATCCCTGAAATGCATTATGGTTTTTAAAAATTAGTTCCTAGTCTTTTTATTCTACACCAATCCACTTCACTAATCTTCTCATAAATCTGCCAGTACTATTATCCTGTCTGCCTTCCATTATACACACAGAGAGGTTAAAAACTCTCATTCTTGCAATCCTATATTTAAACCATTGCCATAACCTATTTTTGCTTTCTGTGCATCTTTTGAGTGTGTTCTTTCTTTCTGCTGTAACCACACTTCAAAAGCTTTCTGCAAATAATGAGTTTGAGGCTAGACGAAAGCTCAAACTCATTATTTTAGACATACTTTTCAAGGACTTTCAGTCTTCAGTCATCCCATCTCCCACACGAATCCAGTCTTCAAAGATAGTTAGAGAAGTGCACCAACGGTGATTAATGACACAAAAGCCAGTGACAAGCTGCAAATAAATGCAAGAGAATTCCCCTCCTACCCAAAAAAAATCGCTGCATGCAGTGGCTCACGACTGCAATCCCAGCACTTTGGGAGACTGAAGCAGGCAGATCACGAGGTCTGGAGTTCGAGGCCAGCCTGACCAACATGGTGAAACCCCATCTCTACTAAAAGTACAAAAATTAACTGGGCATGGCAGCACGTGCCTGTAATCCCAGCTACTCAGGAGGCTGAGGTAGGAGAGTCACTTGAATCCAGGAGGTGGAGGTTGCAGTGAGCTGGGATCACATCACTGCACTCCAGCCTGGTGACAGAGTGAAACTTCGTCTCACAAAAAAAAAAAAAAAAAAGATTCTCATAATGTGAAATTCTCACAACTATTGAATGAGCACCTACTACACACTAGTACTATTTTAGGTCACATGTATTTAACTAAGTCCTCAAAATTTCAAATTCGGGAATCAGAAGTGAAGCTAAGACACTACTTCACACCATGAAATTATATGCTGTGCAGAGAAATCTATGCACCTTACCATGAATAAAGGTTGGAGAGTGTATTAAATGAGATAAAGGGAAAGAATAGGAAAGGTAATTCAGATATGGCAAGACCTTATGGTTCTCTGTGCAGTTAGAGGGAGTCAGTTGGTGATGTGCATGGCACACAGTCACAAAAGTGTCATAATGGAAAATTCAAAAGTGACACAGAAACTTCAGCAATCTGCTCATCTTCTGAAAGTCTATTGCACATTAACTGAACAACTGACACATTCTTACCTGGTCTTACTGATATTTTCGCATCCTGAAGGGTAAATGAAGTGATTATAGAAACTAATATTTTCAACCTAATTTGGACCAACAAAGATAATTTGGTTCATAAAGTGCAATTGACAGTAGCCTTTGGAAAACCTGACCATCTCATTTTAGAATTAGGAGCATAATGGTAGGGATTTTCATTGGATGGTTACTCTAGATTTTAAGAAGAAAGACTTCAAAAATTTCAGGTATAAAAAACTCAGAAGAAAGTTCAGAAAAGTAGCAAACTGCTATTGATATAACTCTGACAATATAAATCTCAAATTATATTAATAAGGAAGAAAAGTGGTAGAAAATGGCATAACTGTAGAGAGAACTTTATTGTGTGTTCAGATTATTAAAAATGCATGCACAGAAGATGAGAAGGAAGACACGTAACCAGAAGGAAGACAAATTACTCTAAATATAGAAATGCAGCGTAGACCAGTAAGAATATTGCAGGAAGGTCAACATTTACAATGAGCTGAGGTTTGCAAAATTTGCTACTGACTGTTGAGTTTGGCTTCAATTGGAATGAGTAGGGCTATTTTGGATGTAAGTCAAAACTGCTTTGGTTGATACATTTCCTTCACTGCTCTCTTGTTCTCTGGTATTCCTTTTTTTTTTTTTTCAATTAAATGGACACATTACCTAGTATTATAATGAATTTTTGTTTTCAGCATTTTCAATAAACTTATTTTATAACTGCTATGTAAGATTCCTAAATTTGAAAAAATATTTTTTTAATCTACCAATATTGGAAGAACCCAAGTAAAAGGTGTTAAAATGAGTATATTAAGAGGCCACAAGTTCAGAGAGAAAGATAAAATGGGACTTCAGGACATACATATTTAAATGAAGGGCAGAGGTTGTACTCACAAGAGGAATTTTTCTGCCTTCTGGAAACGTTTCTCTAACTAGCTGTTATAGAATTATTAGTAAGATATTCCAGGAGAATGAAAACTAGCAGCAGAAATAGAAGATGAGCTTTGTTATCATTTTGTGAGAGACCTGCATAGAAAGAAACTGGAGGTGACTTCCTAGATCTGAAAGTGGCTCCCATTCAAGAGCCTTTAAGAAACAGAGACTTCAGTCTTACCACTATAAGGAAGCAAATTCTGTCATTAACCTAAGGGTACTTGGAAGTAGATCTTTCCGCAGACCAACTTCCAAATGAGAATGTAGCCTGGCTGACACCTTGATTGCAGCCTTGTGTGACCCAGAGTAGAAGATGAGCTGTGCTCAGACCCACAAAAACTGTGAGGTAATGAACATGCATAGTTCTAAGCTACCAAGTTGGTAGTAATTTGTTACATAATAATAGAAGACAAATGCAGGAGGAAAGCAGATCAAGGTAGTAACATGGTATGGTGAGAGTAGGAACCAGCTTACTGAAGACTTACACATCAAAGTAAGGTCTTCAGCTTTTACTGTGAGTGTGGTGGGAAATCAGTGCATGGTTTCAGTGGAAAGGTGATACAATCAAACTTACATTTCAAAAGGACCACTCTGGCAGTAATACGAAGAAAGGTAGAAGCAGACAGTCTACTTAAGAAACTATTTTACTAATCAAAGAGTGTACTGGCTTGAATAAGGCAGCAGAGTAATGAGAAAAGTGGTTGAGTTTTGAGAGTTATTTGGAAGGTGAGCCTACAGGATTTCTTTGTTAATTGCTTGTGGGGTGAAAGCAAAAGAAAGGAAATGATGCTGAATCTAAGTTTCCATTTTTCATCTGAATAACTTTACAAAAAGAGTGCTGTTGCAAAAATAACTAGAAAATGAACATTACTAAGGGAAAGTCAGGGTTTTGGTTTCTTACATGTTAAGTGTGAAAGCTCGCTAAAGATCCTCCCAATCTAGCAGGGCTGAGCAGGCGGTTGATTCATAAGACTGGAATAAGGGGACGCAGCAGTTGGAAATATACATTTAATATTTACTAGCAGAATGAGAGTAATTAAAAACTAGGACTTGCCAATAATCTAGGGAGTGAATGCAGGTAGAACAGATGTCCCAAGATTGCACTCTGGGGGTATTTTCATTTAGAGAACAAAGAGATGAACAAGAATCAGCAAAGGAGACCAAGGCATCTTGCTGCAAAATATTATTAAAAGCAATCAATCACTAAGTATAAAACCATAACAAGAATAACAGAAAAAGATCGTGTATATATCAATTATTCAATGACTAACCCATGAAAGTATTATTCAACATGAAAATTTTAATCTTACTAATTTAGTGTGTATTGAAAAAAACATTAAGAATGAAGTAGTATGTTATACTTGTCTTTGAAGACATTGCACCTTAAATATTTCTTATCAAGTTCAAAGGAAATTTGTAATTCAAATTAAATCCACTAAATGAAAAAACTTTGAGTAAACAGATAAACATGTAATTTTTAAATGACAAGTGAATTAAAAAAATACATTAATGCCAAATCTTGGCAAGGATGCAAAGAAACTGAATCCACTTGTACCTCGCTGGTGGGAATATAAACAGTATAGCCACTCTGAAAAATAATTTGACAATTTCTTTAAAACTAAACGTGTGCTTACCATAAACTCAGCATCTGCAAAGCTTTGGGCATCTATCCAAAAGAAATGAAAACATGTTCAACGAAAAACTTACACAAATGTCAACAGCTGCTTCATTGGTAATGGCCAAAAATGAAACAATCCAAATGAACTTCAAGAGGTGGTAAGTAAAGTCAGCTGTAGCACATCCATACCATGGAATCCTCCTCAGCAATAAAAAGTGATAAATTACTGATACATGCAACAACTTGGATGTAGTTTTTTTGTTTTGTTTTGTTTTGTTTTTTAAGACGGAGTCTTGCTCTGTCCCCCAGGCTGGAGTGCTGTGGCACGATCTCGACTCACTGCAAGCTCCGCCTCCCGGGTTTACGCCATTCTCCTGCCTCTCAGCCTCCTGAGTAGCTGGGACTAGAGGCGCCCGCCACCACGCCCGGCTAATTTTTTGTATTTTTAGTAGAGACCGGGTTTCACCGTGGTCTCCATCTCCTGACCTTGTGATCCGCCCACCTTGGCCTCCCAAAGTGCTGGGATATATATTTTTTTAGAGGGAATTTCGCTCTGTGGCCAGGCTGGAGTGCAGTGGCGTGATCTCGGCTCACTGCAACCTCCACCTCCTGGGTTCAAACAATTCTCCTGCCTCAGTCTCCCAAGTAGCTGGAACTATAGGCATGCACCACCGCGCCCAGCTAATTTTTGTATTTTTAGTTGAGATGGGGTTTCCCCATGTTGGCCAAGATGATCTTGATCTCTTGACCTCGTGATCCACCCACCTCGGCTTCCCAAAGTGCTGAGATTACAAGCATGAGCAACTGTGCCTGGCCAGATGTGTCTTAAGAAAATTATTTTAAGTGAAAAAAGCCAGTTTCAAAATTTACATGCTGTAAATTTCCATTTACATATCGTTCCTGAAATGACAATATTATAGAATGGAAAACACAATTGTTGTAGCTAGGCCTTACCAATAGGAAGTGAGGTGTTTTGGTTCCAAAAGGAAAGCAGCAGGGAATTTTGTGTTAAGACAGTTCTATATCTTGATGTGAAGATATGATTGCAAGACATTACCATTGGGAGAAACTGAGTCAAGTGTATATGAAACCTCTGCATTATTTCTTACATCTACATGTGAATCTACAACTATCTCACAATAAAAAAGGTTTAGAAACGATAAATGCTATCAATAGAGAACAAGGAAAAAATAAAAGGAAACTGATTTGATGGAGAAGGTGGTCAGGGAGAATCTTACTCTAAATGAATATGAAACCATAACATTTTTCAAGCAGGGGAGTGACCTCTTCTCTCGTTTGTTTCATGAAAGAGCTTGGATTTAATTATTCTCCTGTTCATTATTATTTTCTTCTGTAATTCAGAAGATAATTTTAATTGACAAAGAATCTAAGAGCCATCCAGTAAATAAGTATTTTTAACTTTTCTTAAATAATTCCCTATTTTCCTTATTGTTCTGACTGCCAAAATAGATTTTTAAATCCTGGTACCATAGGATTTTTAATTAATCTTTGGGGTTTCTGAGGTCCCTCAGGATCCTAGTCAAGACTAGGTCTGACTCCCTATATGTTAAGAGAGTGTGCTCCATTCTACTAAGAGGAAGTCTTGTTTGATCTAATTTCATCACCTATGCAAATCCCATCACCTATGCATCCTTGCTACATAATGTAACCTAATCAAAGGAATGTCATTCCATGCCATAACCTTCGTTCTATTCTTTCATTAGAAGCAAAAATCCCACCCATATTCAAGGGAATGAACCATACTGGGTGTAACACCAGGGGCTGAGACTATGAAAGTTATCTTAGAATCCTTCCTATTATACTTCCTAATGTCTCCATCACTTACTCTGCCCCAACCATTTAAGCCTCCCTTTGGTCCTCCAGGCATGCCTCTATGTTAGGGCCTTTACCTGTTGTTTCCACTGGTTAGAATATTCTACCTCTAGATATTCACAAAAATCAGTCTCATATTTCTTTCTGTCTTTTCTCAAATGTAACTATAACAAACAGGCTCATACCCTGTTCATCCTATTTAAAGTAGCATTTCCAACAATATTCCCCTATATCTCTGTCTTCATTATGTTGCTTTATCTAGCACCATAGCACTTAACTCTACCTAGCTTATTATAGTTTATCTGTTGCCTGTCTAACCTCATTAAAATGAAAATTTCATGAGGCAACGACTTGTTCTCTTGTTATTCATTCTAACACTTATAATGGTGTATGGTGTTTTGTGCATAATTGGTCTTAAGTATTTGTTAAATAAATGAATAAATATATTTGATAGTTATAACCAGCATGGTTACATTATAAAAGTAATGTAGTGTCTGGAAAGATTTTTTCAAAGCAAAAGATTTTGTCTGAAAGAACACAGTATTTGAGTTCACAAGCTTTTGATTCTATAGCATGTAGAACTGCTCTACAACCTAATAGCTTTGTGGCTCTGTACAAATAATTCTATCTTGTTATGCCTCAATTCCTTTAATCTATGTAGTACTAAAATAATACTGTCTCATCTTTGGGTTTATAAAGAACTCTGCAGTAACACATATAAAATATTTATTCAAGTATCTTAGAAATAGGAAACTATAAGTACTTACAAATGTAATTGCTCATGGTAGGTTATTCAAACCCGATTCATTAGGTAATTGCCAACTCTTATCTCTATTTTATATTGTTTGAGCCCTACTGTTTCAATGATCTTTTCCTGCATAATAAATTACCTAAGATATAACAGTTAAAAACAACAAATGTGCTCATGATTCTGTGGGCCAGGAATTCAGCAGGACTATGTGGGGATGGGATGGCTCCTCTGCTTCACAGGGTACTGGACTAGGGCAGCTCAACTGGAATTAAAGGATTTAACATGACCTCTCTCACACCTTGAGAACCTCATCTTGGGTGGTTCAAAGGCTACATGTTTTCTTTTCTATTTTTTTTTTTTTGAGATGGAGTCTCGCTCTGTCGCCCAGGCTGGAGTTCAGTGGCCCGATCTCAGCTCATTGCAAGCTCCGCCTCCCGGGTTTACGCCATTCTCCTGCCTCAGCCTCTGGGTAGCTGGGACTACAGGCGTCCGCCACCGCGCCCGGCTAGTTTTTTGTATTTTTTTAGTAGAGGCGGGGTTTCACCGCGTTAGCCAGGATGGTCTGGATCTCCTGACCTCGTGATCCGCCCGTCTAGGCCTCCCAAAGTGCTGGGATTACAGGCTTGAGCCACTGCGCCCGGCCCGGCTACATGTTTTCTAAGATGACTGAATCTCTCTCCTTTCATGGAGTCTCATGGACTCAGTTACATGGGGTATCATTTCTCTTCATGTGACCTCTCTCTCTCCATAGTGTTTCATCTCCCAGGGCATCTCTTCAGTCAGGCTATCCAACTTTTCATGGCAGCTGGCTGTCTAGGGTATGGAAAGGAAAAGCCAAGATCTTTCTTGATGCTTAGGCCCAAAAGTGGCACAGAATCACTTCGTAACAAGCCAGACCAGTTTCAAAAGGAGGGAAATAGACTCTAGTTCTTTAGGGAACAAGTGGCAGGAGTGTGCAGACATGGAACTGCTGGCAGCCATTCAGCAGAAAATCCACCAAAAAATACCTAAGAAAATGTTCATTGTAAAAAATTTAGACCAAAAGTTGGAATACAGAAATAAAGTGAAAACTATATTTTCCAAACTCCTCCCTTACAATATCTAAACTAAAATGAAAAGAAATCAACAAACTAAAACATATACACAGGTACACACACACACACACACACATTAACAACAAAAAGGATCAAAAGTTTGAAGTACTAGATTGGAGAAAAATAACTCTAGACAACTCAGTCAAGTAATAATTCAGAAGAAAGACAACAACTGGAAAATGCTAGAGTGTGCCAAGGATTGGTGAATGAGAATAATTTGATAATACCTTATAAAATGAAGAAATATCTCCATATTGAAATTGGGAACATAATTTCAAAAGTACAGTTGGCTGTTCTATATGTAAATTATATAAAAATTTTATTTTTTAGTACTTGTTTTTCTAGTTCTGAAGTGGAAATAAGAATATATATCTATCTTACAGTAGATTATTTTTTCAGTTATAAAAATTATAAAACAGCAAAAATAAATATTTTGAAAGAGCTTAATCACTATGGATATCAGAGCAATTAAATTCAACATTCATTCTATGCAGAGTGTAAGGGCAAATCCAATCTAAAAAATTTAAGAAAAATGAGACTTGTTGAGACTTGTTGAAAATAAGGGATCCCTCCTCCTCTAAACTTTTCTTAAAGCATTTACTTTAGAAAACTTGTGAGTTCCTAAACATTTCTGTTTCCTTGAAATGTACATAAATGTTTTTAAAAGCTAACTAAGCCTTTTGCCAAGCTTGCAACCCAGGAATGTCTTTCTTGAGGACTTAGGAATCATCTCTTTGAAATGCAATCATCAAGGAAGATAGGACTTTCTATGAAAGAATATCTGTGAAAGGGTAGGAGGCTAACTGGCTGATACTGGATTCCGAGTTGCAAAGCCTGAAGTAGACTGAATTGTGTCTTCCTAAATTCATATGTTGTAGCTCATTATGCTAATGGGACTGTATCTAGAAATAGGGTCTTTAGGAGATAATTAAGGTTAAATAGGTCATGAGGGTGGAGCCCTATCCAGTAGGATTATGGTCTTAGAAGAAGAGGAAGAAAGATCAAAATCTTTCTTTTGCTCTTTCTCTGCCATGTGAGGACTCTGTGAGAAGATGGGTATCTGCAAGCCAGAAAGAGGCTTCTTACCAGTAACCAAAGAGGCCAGCACCTTGATATTGGACTTCCCACCTCCAGAGTTATGAGAAAACAAATTTCTGTTAAAGCACCTAGTATTTGGTATTTTGTTATGGCAACCTGAGCTAACTAATGTTCTACCTCTTGTCATAAAGATATTTATTTTTCTTTTAGATAAAGCCAATTAGCTAACACAAGTGGTCACCCCAATTATAAGGTGATTTTAAGGTGAATTGTATGTGATAAACGGTGATGTCAAGTCCTCTTACTTGAGGACTATTAATTGTTTATCCTGAGAATATGTGTGTAATGGGTTGTACCTGCTTTGCTATTTAAAAAGATGAAATTTCCTTTCGACTTGGTAGTCTCTTAGCAGATCGCCTGTAATGCTCATCACATTGTGATTTAATGTGTACTTAATAATAAAACTGTTTTCTTTCTTTGTGGAAAGGTTTTCTGGGTTGTGAGGAGATTTATTATCATTATTATTATTATTATTTCAGAGACAAGGTCCCACTCTGTTGCCTAAACTGGAGTGCATTGGTGTGATCATAGTTTACTGCCCCCTCAAACTCCTGCACTCAAGCAATTCTCCCACTTCAGCCTCCGAAGTAGCTAGGACTATAGGCTTGTGCCATCATGCCTGGCTAATTTTTAAATTAATTTTTACCTTTTTTACAGATGGGTTTTGCCACTTTATTTCCTCATGAAATACACAGATTGATCCTAAAAATAAAATAATGTACCAAATAGTTTTAAGTTATTTTTGGTTAATGAGATATGCAACAAACTCATTTCATGGGCAACTAAACTATTGGAAGAGAGGCAGAGATTTAGAAAACTGAATAATGGTATGGGCATAGAGAATTCCGAATTCTTTTGTTTTCACCACATAGATGTTTGTGTTTAGTTTTATAAGAACTCTTTTAACTTATTTGTAAAATGAGGATAGACTAGACTGGTGGCTTGTTGGCAATATCCACATTGATACATATTTCATTGATAATACACTTCATTAAATTAGCTTCAAATTGGACATGCCACATAAGAATTAATTTCTGGATTATGAGAGGAAGAAAGAAGGAAGGAAAGGAGAAGGCGAGGAGAAGAAGAAGAAAAAGAAAAAAGACTTTTTATTTGGGACATGTGCTTTTTATATGGGACACGTGCTCTTTCACCATTTCCTGTTATATACAATTTCACCATTTCCTGTTATATATTAGTTGGTTTGTTCATCCACTTACACTTTCTGTACACGTGTATGCAAAACAGAGGTCACTGAACAAACCACTTACAATAGGTGGGTATGGCAGGAGCAAGAAATAACTATCTAAATAGTACTTTTCTGCTATCCTTTTGAGGAAAAGTAACATTTATATGTACACATAGGTAAGGGAAGCCATGAAATGTTTCTAAGATGTGCTCCAACAAGGCATCCTTCGTTTCTTGACAGGCAGCCATTAGTGGTGTAAAGAAAACATGCCTTCACCATTGGTGCCTTAATTGGCCAGGGTTTCAACATAGAACAAATTATATGCATTTTTATGACTGATTGAAAAATTTTACTAGAAGTGAATTTTAAAATATCACCAAGGCTATTTGGTTAAGTGTACCTTTACTAACTAGATTTCAATTTTTAATCTTGGTCATAATGATTTGTTTATAATACAGACTTAAAAATTTTATTCTTTAAACATCTAATTTACCATCTTTTTGTGAAAAAGAATTGGCCTTTTTTTCTTTTGTTCAAGGTTTCAAAAGGCATATAGTTTTTAAAACAGACAAAAGGTCAAACCTCTAATGAAAATTAGTTTTATATCCAGTATACCAAATTATGGCAGCTATGTGGGTTTTCATGGTGTAGTTCTAATTACACATGATATTTTTATCTGATAGTATATAAACTATTAAGTATCTAGCCTGGCGTGGTGGCTCACGCCTGTAATCTCAGCACTTTGGGAGGTTGAGGCGGGCGGATCATGAAGTCAGGAGACCCAGACCACGGTGAAACCCGGTCTCTACTAAAAATACAAAAAATTTAACTGGGCATGGTGGCGGGCGCCTGTAGTCCCAGCTACTTGGGAGGCTGAGGCAGGGGGGCGGAACTTGCAATGAGCCGAGATAGCGCCCACTGCACTCCAGCCTGGGCGACAGCAGAGTGAGACGCTGTCAAAAAAAAAAAAAAAAAAAACTATAGGTATATCATATGTTTGTTTTATATCAGAAAATTTTTTCACAATTCAACTTTATAAAAGGAAATTTAGAGTATCTTCTTAACATAAAATAAAATTAAATAGTATCATTAGTTTTGAAATGATTTATAATTAGCGTTTCTTTCAAATAATAATAAATGAAACTTAACAAGTAAAAGGTTTGTCATTTTTTTAAAAGCTTCCTTCATAAAATAAATTAATATTGTCAATAATAGGAAACAAAACAAACGTCCAAATCAGCCAAAGATAAATCTGTTTAAAAGAGAAAATGTCACAAAAAGATAAAATTATCAAGATCTAATTTTTAGGTTGTGATGGATATTGGAGGACTGATTGCTTATATGTTGAATATCTTGTCCAGGCAAAATTAAAATGAACTGAAATGAACATGCTTGAAAATTGCTTATGTCACACATTCAGCCATTCAAATTTTAGATATTGTGTCTTCAGCAATTCTCCTGCTAAATCCATTGCCCTCACATTCTTTATACATATTCCATTTCCAGTCTTTCTCCTGAATGGTTTGCTGAAAACTATTTTTATCCTTGGACTATTGGCAGCCACCTAACTCATTCCAAGACTATATAACAAAGATAAATGAGGAGAGACGGAGGACATAGCATGCCTGCTTCAAGTCCAGACCATTTCATCGGGCCTCATGTCATGATTTTTAAATAATGTAATTGTTTTATTATTTTTTACAGCATGAGGCAATATCTGAGGGTGACACTTTAATTTTTGGGAATTAGCTTCTTTAAGAAATGTTAAATCATCACAAAGTTTAATGCATCAAATTATTGTAGTTAGTCTTAATCTAACAAACAACAGCACATAGAATTATGTATTATGTTTCCAAATGTATTCTCTCCTTTATTTCACGTTTGAAATGTTCAGAACTAAGAATGTAACTGATTGGTTATGGAAGTTACAGTCAGTCTTCTCCATGGGGCATCTGAATGCCTAAAATCTTAATTCTAGTACTAGAACTATCCAACATGGATGACAAATAAAACCATGTGCATGACACAAGCAGCTGCATATTTAAAATGAATTCTAATTTATAAGATTGGAAATTTTTCTGTCTCATTGACTTATAACTACTTTGATTTGAAAAGAAACCACAATTTGGAGAGGAAAATAGCAGATATAGATATATTAGCAGATAAAGATACTAGTAGATACTTTACTATAATTTATTATAAAATCTCAGACTCAAGATTTTATAATATACCTCACTAAGATTGTGAGTTCAAAACTTATAGCATACATTTTAGCAACACACAGCACTTTACCACCTACTGAAATAGTTTGAGTTTAAAGCCTTAGGAGTATAGAAACATATACAATTAGATATTTCTATGGACAATATAAATTTATATTTAATTATTTAAACACATACAGATTTTTATTTTCATTTTTTTTTTAACATACTTATCTTGTAAAACCAAGAGATTCGTGATTTAAGATTTCCTATACAGAAATCTAACAGAAGCTATTATCCTCAGCTTTACTGCTTTTGAGACACTAGGGAAAATGCAGCTGTTTCTTGCCTTGAAATAATGTTGCTACTTAACCCTGGATTTACTTGAAGAATTGAGAAAGCAAGTAGGAAATTAAAGAAACCAACAAAAAATATTAAATCTAGAAAATATGTTGTACTTTAATGACATTAGTACTAATAGGCCTCCTTCAGGCACTGTTTCCAAATTTGTTTGAATCTTTGTTACGATATCTCATTTCCTGAAAGCACAGCCCACCTTGGAGCAGTGTTCTTAACTGGTCTTATTCTATTTATGCTGTTACTTCACAAGGGTGTTAATCTGGTCGCTGAATATTTTCTTAGAACTATTATTGCAAGCTTTACGGATTTTAAGGACTATGCTGCTTTAAAGACAATAATTTTATAGGTTCCAAACATGTTGAGTAGCACCAGCCTTCAAAAATTTCTCAGGCATGTGAACTAGTTTATTTTTTAATGAAGAATAAACCCATGCACAGCCAAGTGTAAGACATTGGAAATAACAATTTCCAAAGTACATCAGAGAAATTTAAAAGGTCACAGAACTCCTTATAACATTAATATTTGACATTTGAATTATTTTCCAGTTTAGCAAGCTGGATAAAGAGCTTCATCTTCAGAAGAACTGAAACAACTACAAATACAGAAACTTTTTCTTCAACACAGTCAAGATAAGTTACGGAGAATGCAACTGTGTGCAAGGTCAAAGAAGGTTTATAGCACTAAAAGAGGAATTGTTGACAATCATTTTAAATATTTGAACAAAATCATGGTCCTATTCTTTAGAAAGAAACCCAAAGTTTTAAACAGTTATTTTAAAGGAATTCCTGCAGGCAACATTCAATAGAAGTTAGCATCACCATCATCATCATCTTCATTATTAATCATCATGGTGAATGGCTGGTAGCTCAATACTAGCAAAATATACATTCCTTTCTTCAAGGTCACTGCCCATATCACTCTCCAGAGTTCTCCTCTCTCTCAAGGAAAATGAAATTTGCTGTTAGAAAGCCTTCTTAGCTTAGAACTATGACTCTGCTACTTATTGCAATAAAAACTGGGCATGTTTTTTTAACTTTGATAAATATATAACTGTTCTATAAAATGAGACCCATAACTTCTACATCACAGGTTAAGGTAAAAATGTAGTCTCTAACACAGAGTAGGTGCTTCCTTTATATGCGTTAGTGTTTTCTCTTCTCTGAAACACATATTAAATTGAAACACTTTTCAATGCATCCACTCCGTGGAGGAGAATTCTAGTAGTACTACAAAATCTATTCTCCATTTTGTCCTTAGTAACAGAACTTCTGAATATTAACTGGGCAAATTTCTTCCCTAAACATACTCAATATCTCAGATGTCCTTCCAGCTGAGTGTGGCCATGTTAGTTCTGAGGAATATAAAAATAGAAATACAATGTTCAACTTCCTAAGAGTATGCTAGATCAGTACTTGACCTACTCCTGTGGCAGGCCAGGTCTCACTAACACAGGGCCTCCATAACAAGAGTTTAAGTACTAACTGAGGGGGTTAAGTTAAATATTAAAAGCTGAAAGAGCCGGTGTCCTAATACAATGGCTGGAATGTAAAAAAAAAAAAAACCCACCAAGAGTTTTGCCTACGCCTTTGCTGGGCCTTAAACCATGACATAACAACGAATAAATTCTTAACAGGACCCATTTAGGATTAAACAAGTTTTATTGGGGATCTGAAGAACTCTCTAAAGCTACATGAATTAGCAGGCGACAAGATAAGGGTAATCACCCCAGTATCTGGACCCATTTAGTTTAAGTAAATTTACTGAGGCTCCAGAGGAAGGTCTCCAAGACTCAGACCTTAGTTATAGATTCAAAAAAGTTAATCATTTATGTCTTTAGATGAATGCACATTTAAATGTAGATATACAGCTTAGAAGGTACATAAGCTCTGGAAAACTTGTAATTTTGAGTTCATCTGGTGATAATCTCCAGGCCTTCTCCCTGTAATCAGTTACAGAAATTAAAAAGAAAAAAAAGTCTCAGCCTGGCCTGGTGGCTCACGCCTGTAGTCCTGGCACTTTCGGAGGCTGAGGCGGGTGGATCACGAGGTCAGGAAATTGAGACCATCCTGGCTAACACAGTAAAACCCCATCTCTACTAAAAATACAAAAAATTAGCTAGGCATGGTGGTGTACACCTGTAGCTCTGGCTACTTGGGAGGCTGAGGCAGGAGAATGGCGTGATCCTGCAAGGTGGAGCTTGCAGTGAGCGGAGGTGGTGCCACTGCACTCTAGCCTGGGCAACAGAGTGAAACTCTGTCTCAAAAAAAAAAAAAAAAAAAAAAAAAATTGTCTTCCTCCCCAGTTTATCTGCATCTTGTTATTGGGCCACAAGAAATAGCAGCCCCACCCTCAGTTTGGTCCGGGAACACTCCTTCTCTTTCCTGATTCTTATGAACATATGGTGGAGCAACACCAGTCATTTTGGATCTCGTAGAAGACAGACAAACCCTAGAAATTGATTGGTTAGAAAGCTGAGAAAAGCCTGTATATTTTTAGTGACACATGGCTCAAACTTAGGTGTGTTGTCTGACCCCCACATCTGAGACTGTTAAGTGATTTGGATAAAATCTTATGCATTTAAGCCACTCTTGACTTCAGTTTTCTTTCCCAAGTAGCAAAATTAAATCCTAACTAAAATCTGTCCCAAATTATCTTTGGAAATACAAGCAGAATCAAGATGTTATTCACATATTCTTGTAGTTTAAATATTTTTTTGATAGCACTTTTGTTATGGTCACTTTTTACATAAAGCTCTCAGAAATCTTTAAATTATGCTTATGGTATACACACAAACAAATTCAATAAGAGCCAGATACATAGGCATGAAGTTAAAAACAATGACATTTAAAAACAGGAATCCACTACCTTACGCTGAGTTTTAAGTTCTGTACATTCCAAAGGGGGCACTGAAAAAAGTGATTAGTGTCTGACCATTTGTTCTGCTTACTATTGCTGTTTGACACCACGCCAACACAACTTAGTGGCTTAAATCAAGAACTGAGCCTTTTTTACACTCAAGAATTTTGCGGATTAAGAATTTGGACAGGGTATAAGGGGAACTGCTAGACTGTGCTCTATGGTCTCTGGGGCCTCAGCTGAGAAGAGCTGAAAGGTGGGGTGACTCAAGAGTTAGGGGTTAGAATTATCTGGAGGTTTTCTCCTTACAGATCTGTAGCCAGCATGTAAAGAGTTGAAACCAAGCATTGTCAGCTATACTCTTACAGTCTTCTCTGTGTGATTTGGCTTCCTCACAGCATGGTGGCCTTAAGGTACTCAAGTATCTTAGAGAGTAGTACAAGGCTCCAAGTGCAAGTGTTTCAACAAACAAAATAGAAACTGCATCACCTTTCATAACTCATTCCTCACTGCTACTGTACTCTATTTGTCGAAGCAGTTCTAGGGAAAGAAATGTCAGAAAATTGAGAGGGGAGGAATATTTTCAAATAGCCACACCTTTGTGTATTGAAGGAAACATAAGCACCTGCAAATTTTGTCACGGCCAGATGTGCTGGTGCCAGTGACACTGTAAGAGACCGAGTGGGGAATTAACATAGCTTATATCAGTTAGGCACATTCCTGAATACTGACTTGCCCCTTTCAGACTAATGGTATATAAAGCAGGGAACCCACATGTATTAGTTTGTTTTCACACTGCTATAAAGAACTACCTGAGACTGGGTAATTTACAGACAAAAGGGGTTTAATTGATGCAGTGCCTCCTGAGGGTGGAGAAGCCTCAGGAAACTCACAGTCACGGCAGAAGGTGAGGGGAAGCAAGGCATATCTTACATGGTGGCAAGACAGAGAGAGAGAAATTGAAGTGGGAAAGTGTCACACTTTAAAAGCATCAGCTCTTGAGAGAACTCACTATCATGAGAACAGCAGGGGGAAAACTGCCCCCCATGATCCAATCACCTCCTACCAGGTTCCTCCCCTGACAAGTGGGGATTACAATTTGAGATGAGATTTAGGTGGGGATACAGAGCCAAACCATTTCCCCAGAGGGCTGAGTAACTCTCATCTGGCAGGATGATTATCCTACACAGGTTGCATTGGCCCCTGGAATTTGGATACACTTTGTGAGAGACCAGTGTCTAGGTAACTAGAAACTAGGTAAGTGTTCATTTCTATCGTTCGTTTCTATCATTGTCTGGTTCATTTCCTTTGCATTGTTTGTTGATCTGTATTAAATAAAAATGAAAGCAAACCTTGTATCTGAGTCTCCATTTTTAGCAATCCTCACACTTATGGTTCAGTGTCTTAGTCTGGTTTCAAACAACAAGAACCTTTTGTACTTGGAAGTATAAAACTTGAGAGCAGCAACATTATTGATATTTAGAGCTCAGTAACTTGTCTAATTATAACCAGACAGAGACAAGTGTCAAGGTATTCTTGCTTATCAGGTCACAGGTAACTTCTTTCTCTAAGAATTCGTAAACTCATAGAGTAATATTGGAGAAAGAAATGCAATTTAACTGCTGAAAGTCTAACTCAGTTTACTGGTCTTGTAACAGAGGGAAAATTCTAAACAACTTGGGGAACTTTGGTGAGAATTAAAATAGATGGGTGTGAATAGCTACTGGCACAGAGCAGGCACTAATAACTGCTGGCTTCATTCATTACAGATAATGAACCTGAATTGACACCTCCCTCACACCACTAATTTACTTTATTTTCTTCCTGCCCCACATCAGAGTACAAACATTATATATATATTTTCTTGTAGGAATTATTTGTAATGGTGGTAGTAGAACTAGGGGATTAAGACATCCAGATTCTGATGTGCAAGTTCCATTTGTCTGCACTGATAATCTAGCATTATGCTGTTATGTAAAGAGGCATTTTTCAATTTAAGTACACCTAGAAAAGGTGCATGGAAAAAAAGCTTTATGAAAGCATCAAAACTCAAAATTATAACAGAGTCAGAGAATGAACATTTTAAAGCCTTGTCTCAACCACAGATATATGCATAGATTTTTCCGACAGATCATTATAGTGCCATTTGACCTTTTTACATCTTCAGTGCAATATGTTTTTTAGCTACATTGATGAAAATAGGAGAGCAACTCTCTTTGATATTAGAGATCTTGGCAAATGTAAAGTATTTAACAATGAATAGACTGTCTTACAAATGTGAATTCACCTGCTAAACTCAGTGAAAGGACAGTAACCCTGTGGCACTGGTAGGACTGATGAATGGCCAAGAGTTAGGTCTGTTAAAATAAATAACACATAGTATGTTTGTTTATTATTTTTAACAACCCTCTGAGGTATGTGTTTGTCTCTACTTTCTCCAATGAGAATGCTAATAAAAGTGATCTTCAAATGCCTTTCTTTCAGTAATTTTGAGAATATGAGTTGAGGTTTTCTTATTCTGTCATTTGTAAAGTCATTCAGTTGCTAGGTCCCAGTAGTCACAAGCAACTGAGACATAGAAAGACCCACTCCTCAGCTCAGATGGTGCCCAATGAAATAATTTAATAAGTGAATTTTAAAATATGGCTGTTGAAGCTATCGTTTGAATATTTGTCCCCTCCAAATCTCATGTTGAAATTTGTTCCCCAATGTTGGAGGAGAGGTGTAGCCTAACAAGAGTTGCTTAGGTCAGGAAGGCAAGTACCTCATGAGTAGATTAATGCCCTCCCTGGCATGGTGGGGAGGTGGGGTAGCAAAGTGAGTTCTCTCTCTATTTTGTCCCGGGAGAGAAGGTTGTTAAAAAGACTCTGGAGCCTTCTTCTCTCTTGTTTCCTCTCTTGCAATGTGATCTTTGCTCATGCTGGTTCCCTTTCTCCTCCTGCCATGAGTGGAAGCAGTCTGAGGCTTTCACCAGATGCTGAGTCTTCTAGCTAACAGAACCATGAGCCAAATGAATCTTACTCTTTTTCTTTCTTTTTTCTTTTTTTTTTTTAGACTGAGTCTCACTCTTGTGCCAGGTTAGAGTGCAGTGGCACGATCTTGGTTCACTGCAACCTCCACCTCCTGGGTTCAAGCAATTCTCCTGTCTCAACCTCCCGAGTAGCTAGGACTACAGGCATGTACCACCATGCCCAGCTAATATTTGTATTTTCTAGTACAGATGGGGTTTCACCATGTTGGCCAGGATGGTCTTGATCTCTTGACCTTGTGATCCATCCACCTAGGCCTCCCAAAGTTCTTGGATTACAGGCGTGAGCCACCGTGCTCAGCCCAAATGAACGTTTTTTCTTTATAAATTGCCTACTCTCTGGTATTCCTTTACAGAAATGCAACAGACTAAGAGAAATGATATGCACAAGTGATATAAAACAGTTTTTTACACTCTTTTTTATTTTAATTGAAATTTTAATAATTATAGATTTACATGCAGTTTTAAGAAATAATACTGAGAGATACTCTTTACCCAGTTGCCCCAAGTGTTACTATCATGTAAAACTATAATGCCATACTGCAAACTGGTGATTGATATTGATACAATTCAGCTATCTTATTCAGATTTTTTCAGTTGTGCTTGTAGTCACATGTGTGTATATGTATTTAATTATATACATTTTTATCAAGTGTAGGTTTGTGCATCTTCAATCACAGTCAAGATATAGAATACAGCACTTTGGGAGGCTGAGGCGGGTAGATCACCTGAGGTCAGGAATTCTAGATCAGCCTGACCAAGATGGTGAAACTCCATCTCTAGTAAAAATACAAAAATTAGCTGTGTGTAGTGGTGGGCACCTGTAATCCCAGCTACTCAGGAGGCTGAGGCAGGAGAATTGCTTGAACCTGGGAGGTGGATGTTGCAGTGAGCTGATATCGCACCATTGCACTCCAGCCTGGGTGACAGAGCAAGATTCTTTCTAATAAAATAAAATAAAATAAAGAAAGAATAATTTCCTCATAACAAAGATTCCTAATGGTGCCAATTTATAACCACACTCACCTACCTCCCACCCTCCTGCATTCTTAATCTTGACAACCACTTATCTTGCTTCCATTTCTATAATTGTGCTATTTCAAAAATGTTATATAAATGGAATCATAGAATATGTAACTCTTTGGGGTTGGCTTTTCTCATTCAACATAATAATGTGGCAATGTACACAGGTTGTTGTGTGTACCAATAGTTTGTTCCATTTTATTACTGAGTAGTATTCATTGAATGGATGTCCCATAGTTTGTTTAACCATTCACCCATTGAGTGACATCTGAGTTGGTTCTGGTTTTTGACTATCACAAATAATGCTACTATAAGTACTCATATACGGGTTTCTCTATGGACATAGGTTTTCATTTCTCTGAGATAAATGCTCAGAAGTGCAATTGTTGGAAAGTTTGGTAGCTGCACTGATATTTTTAGGAAAATGCCAAATTGACTTAATGAACAGTTGTACTGTTTTGCATACCCACTACCAAGATATGAGTAATCTAATTTTTCTTCATCAGTGACAGCATTTGGTATTATCACTATTTTTTGACCCTTCAGGTAAGTATATAGTGATATTTCATTGTCATTTTAGTTTTTATTTTTCTGATGAATGATAATGTTAAATAGCTTTTCATGTACTCAGTTACCATCTATATATTCTGTTTGATAAAGTGTTTGTTCATGTCTTTAGCCCATTTTTTAGCTTAATTGCTTACCATTGAGTTTTAAGAGATATATGCCCTCATATATGTATATATACATATATATATATATAAAATGTTAAGTGAAAGCACTCAGTCACAGAAGACTATATACTGTATGATTCTATTTATCTGAGACGTGAAGAATAGGCAAAAGAAAACACTACTTTAAAATTATAGGCTAGGAACAAAGTGTGTTAAATCTGAATGGAGAGCTCAATATACTACATGATACAACCAGAATGCACCTTCAAAGTAAAGCAACAAATTTACGTTAACAAAGCAGGATGTGGTCTCTCTTAGTCACGAAAAAGAAAAAAGAGAGATTTTTTCCTTTTGTGAATAAATTGATAATGTGAACTCTGTATTAGCCTTCTCTTGCTGCTGAACAAATTACCACAAACTGGATGACTTAAGACAATACAGTCTTCAAATTTCACAGTTCTGGAGGTCAGACACTCAAAATAGGTCTCACTGGGATAAAATCAAGGTGTCTGCAGGGCTGCATTCCTTCTGAATGCACTAAGAGAAAATCCATTTCCTTAGTTTCTTTGCCTTGTGCAGATTTCATGGGCTGCCTGAATTCCTTGGTCTGTTGTCCATTTCCACCTTCAAAGCCAGCAATGGCTTTTCTCACATCATATGACTCTGATATTGACCCTTCTGCCTCTGTTATTCATGTTTTAGGACCCTTGTGATTACATTGGGCCCAGGTGATTATAAATCAAGATAATATCTCTGTCTTAAAGTAAGCTGATTGGCAGCCATAAATTCATCTGCTTCCTTAATTTCCCTGTAGTATGTAACTTAACATATTTGAAGTTTCCAGGGATAGATATCTTTGGGAGCCGTTATTTTGCGTTATTTTGCCTATCACAACCCTATTCAAAATAGAGCTGAGAGCAGTGGAGTTTAGAACTTTGTCCAGGGCTTATTAAAAAGCAGCCAAGGCCAGGTGCGGTGGCTCAAGCCTATAATCTCAGCACTTTTGGAGGCCGAGGCGGGCCGATCACAAGGTCAGGAGTTCCAAGACCAGCCTGGCCAATATGTTGAAACCCCGTCTCTACTAAAAATAAAAAAATTAGCCGGGCTTGGTGGCGGGTGCCTGTAGTCCAAGCTACTTGAGAGGATGAGGCAGGAGAATGGCGTGAACCAAGGAGGCGGAGGTTGCAGTGAATGGAGATTGTGCCACTGCACTCCAGCCTGGGCAACAGAGCAAGACTCTGTCTCAGAAAAAAAAAAAAAAAAAAATTAACCAAGTCAGCTTTGCTACTCTCCACCACTCCTGCATCCTTATATTCCCTTCCAATCACCAAAAATATTTGATGAAAGTTTGTCGCATTCAAAGAATCCTGAGTCTTCCACAGAGAAAAATTATTCTTCCTCCTTTTCCTCTCCTCCTGACAAGCCAAATGGGGAAAAGCTCCAGAGGAATCAGTAGAAGAGATTAGGGAAACACAAAAGAAGGTGACATTGGCAACTCACTTCCTGGATGACCTTCTTTTCACACAATAGACTTGATGTTCTGCCCTCTGGGCAGAACTAACAGGGGACATGCTAGAACTAGAGGGAGCTGATGAGGTAGACAGATAAAAGGAGTCAAACACTGGGATATCCATTATGTATTGAGGATGAAAGTCAAGTTGACATGGAAGAAATTACAGCATTTTATCACCTGACTTCCCCTCCTCCAGCACGTGTGCCCCAAGAGAGCGCTAGTGGTATTCCTGCCACTCAGAGGGATAAAGAGTTCAGATTAGCTACAGAAGCCATGAAAGGCAGGAGAGAACTATCATAAAACTGATTAAGTAAAACGTCTCTGCCCACTTTGCTCTAAACACTAATCCTAGTCTTCAAAACCCTGGGGAAAATGGACCCAGTTGAGGAAGAGAAGGGGGATATGGAAGAGCTGACCATGCCCACACCCCCTTTCAGATTCCTTCTGAACCAGGTCACAACCATGGGGAAAGAGGAGGATCTGAGCAATAACGTGAATAAGAGCTTGAGGTTTTAAACTGGAGTAGAGTGTACTGAAGTTTGAAACTTAAAACTGGTCAGAGAATCATGGAATTTACCCAAGAAATCTTTAAAGGACATTGAAGAGAGGTTTAACTGCAGATGTTTGAAGGTAATGATGAGAGAAAAATAAAATTATTTCTTGCTTATACCCTTCCAGTTTAATAGTGATCCATACATTTGTTACAGATACAATGACATAATTTTCTTTAATTCTCCTTATCAAAAAAATACACAAGCATTACCTTAACATATTACATTATAATGATAGAATGATAAACACACTGGTGTCCTGGCTTTGTTGATTAAATATGGAAAGACTTTTTTCTTAAAAGATAAAGTTGAGACTCCCTTGAGATACTTATAAGCTTGTCTAGAAATTATCACCTTTTCAGATGGGGTTGGTATAAAGAGCACACTTTCTGCATTTGAGAAGATGACATTTTTCAACTTTGTTGGTAAAATGTGCATGGGCCCTCATGCTTCCAATTTACTTAATCCTATGAAGTAGTTATAATCCCCATTTTACACCTGAGGAAATTAAAGCAGAAAGAGGTTATGTAACCTGTCCTGTCCAATGTCACAGAGATATGAAGTGTTGGAATCCAGAGTTTACATAGGAATTGTCTTTAGAGCTGGCACTGTATATAACTAGGCTCATAGCCTAGCAAAGCACTGTAGTTATTCCTGAGGATTTGCTGAATTGAATTGATTACTACAGTTTATCTGTAGTCATCATCATCATCAACTTTGATACCCAGACTAGCTCTCAGTATTTGACAAAATACGGCAAGGTAAATTATTCTTCTCCAGGAGTAGTAGTTAGTGAATCATACTGTTAAATTGCCTAATTTTCCAATTGTGAATTGTTAAAATTGCCTAATACATTATCTCGGTGGTATTCTGTTTCGCTTGAAGAAGTAAACAAACAACACTTTTATCTCAGCCATTACAGGCTAAGGCTTCTTTCCAAGCAAAGCTATGGCATGGGTGATGTTAAAATATTTTTAAGCATTTAAAAGGAAAATTGCTTTATCCATGACAATTATATTGTGTTAGAAAAACTTAACTACACGGGAGGCTGAGGCAGGAGAATGGCGTAAACCCGGGAGGCGGAGCTTGCAGTGAGCTGAGATCTGGCCACTGCACTCCAGCCCAGGAGACAGAGCAAGACTCCGTCTCAAAAAAAAAAGAAAAACTTAACTACAGAATAAGGTCCTTGCCCTCTCACTTTGACGTCTGTGGTAACACTGAAGTCAATTATTTGTGTTAACCAGCATTTAAAAATTAAGGATCATATTTTAGCAGAAATTCAGCTTGCAATATAATAAGAAATGAGATTGTTAATTTTTATCTGTGGTTTAATATTTACTCAGTGCAAAATATCTATAAAAATTATTTGAGGAAAAAGATTACACACACATACACATACATATGTGTAAATAATATATTTTCCAGTTAGAAAGTAGTTCATGCTGGCTGGGTGCAGTGGTTCACATTTGTAATCCCAGCATTTTGGGAGGCCAAGGCAGGTGGATCACAAGGTCAGGAGTTCAAGACCAGCCTGGCCAAGATGGTGAAACCCCGTCTCTACTAAAAATACAAAAACTGGCCGGCCGTGGTGGCGGGCACCTGTAATCCCAGCTACTAGGGAGGCTGAGGCAGAGAACTGCTTTAACCCGGGAGGTGGAGGCTGTAGTGAGCTGAGATGGCACCACTTCACTCCCACCTAGGTGACAGAGTGAGACTTCATCTCAAAAAAAAAAAAAAAAAGAAAGTAATTCATGCTTATATCAGAAAATTCAGAAAACATGCAGAGAAATAAAGCCAATCATCCATCATTTTACTACCTAATAATAATTACTATTACAAATTTGATGTATATCTGTGATACGGTTTGATTGTGCCTCCACTCACATCTCATCTTGAATTGTAGCTCTCATAACTCCCACACATTGTGGGAGGGACCCAGTGACAGATAATTGAGTCATGGGGGCAGTTTCCCCCATACTATTTTCATGGTAGTAAATAAGTCTTATGAGATCCAGTGGTTTTATAAGGGGTTTCCCTTTCTACTTGGCTCTTATTCTCTCTTGCCTGCTGCCATGCAAGATGCACCTTTTGCCTTCTTCTATGATTGTGAGGTCTCCCTGGCCACATGGAACTGTGAGTCTACTAAACGTCTTTTTTTATTTTTTTTTGAATTACACAGTCTTGGGTATGTCTTTATCAGCAGCATGATATTGACTAATCATTGACATGATATTGACATAATATCATTGACATAATATTGACAAGCAGCAAATAGACTAATATAGTAAATTGGTAATAGCAGAGTGGGGCACTGCTGTAAAGATACCTGAAAATGTGGAAGCGACTTTTGAACGGGGTAACAGGCAGCGGTTGGAACAGTTTGGAATGCTCAGAAGAAGACAGGAAAATGTGGAAAAGTCTGGAACTTCCTGGAGATTTGTTGAATGGCTTTGACCAAAATGCTGATAATGCCAAGGACAATGAAACCCAGGCTGAGGTAGTCTCAGATGGAGATAAGGAACTTATTGACAACTAGAATAAAGGTGACTCTTGCTACATTTTAGCAAAGAGACTGGCAGCATTTTGCCCCTGTCCTAGAGATTTGTGGAACTTTGAACTTGAGGGAGATGATTTAGGGTATCTGGCAGAAGAAATTTCTAAGCAGCAAAGTATTCAAGAGGTGACTTGGGTGCTGTTAAAAGCATGCAGTTTTAAAAGGGAAACAGAACATTAAAGTTCAGAAAATTTGCAGCCTGATGATGTGATAGAAAAGAAAAGCTCATTTTCTGAGGAGAAATTCAAGCCACCTATAGAAATTTACATAAGTAACAAGGAGCTAAATGTTAATCACCGAGATGATGGTTAAAATGTCTCCAGGGCATGTCAGAGACCTTTGTGACACCCCCTCCCATCACAGGCTCAGAGGCCTGGAAAGAAAGAATGGTTTCATGCGATGGGCCCAGGGCTCTCTGCTCTGTGCAGTCTCGGGACATGGTGCCCGGCATCTGAGTTGCTCTAGCCATGGCTAAAAGGGGCCAAGGTACTGGGCGGTGACTACAAAGGGTGCAAGACCCAAGCCTTGGCAGCTTCCACATGGTGTTGAGCCTGCAGGTGCACAGAATTCAAGAATTGAGGTTTGGGAACCTACAGCTAGATTTCAGAGGATATATGTAAATGCCTGGATGAATAGGCAGAAGTTTTCTACCAGGTCTGGGCCTTCATGGAGAATCTCTGCCAGGGCAGTGTGAAAGGGAAATGTGGGGTTGAAGTCCCCACACAGAGTCCCCAGTGAGGCACTGCTTAGTGGAGCTGTGAGAGGAGGGCCACAGTCCTCCAGACCCCAGAAAGGTAGATCCACCCACAGCTTGCACTGTGTGCCTGGAAAAACTATAGACACTTAACACTAGCCTGTAAAAGCAGCCAGGAGTGGGGCTGTACCCTGCAAAGCCACAGGGGCAGAACTGCCCGAGACCGTGGGAACCCACCTTTTGCATCAGCATGACCTGGATGTGAGACATGGAGTCAAAGGAGCTCATTTTGGAGCTTTAAGCTTTCATGTTTTACTGAATTATAGATTTGTATGGGTCCTTAGCCCCTCTGTTTTGGCCAATTTCTCCCATTTGGAATGTGTGTATTTTTCCAATGCCTGTTCCCTCATTTTATCTAGGAAATAATAACTTGATTTTGATTTTACAGGTTCATAGGCAGAAGGGACTTGTTTTGTCTCAGATGAGACTTTGGAGTGTGGGTTTTTCAGTTAATGCTGGAATGATTTAAGACTTCAGAGGACTGCTGGGAAGGCATGATTGGTTTTGAAATGTGAGGACATGAGATTTGGGAAGGGCCAGGAGTGGAATGATATGGTTTGACTGAGTCCCCACCCAAATCTCATCTTGAATTGTAGCTCCTATATTTCCCACATGTTGTGGGAGGCACCTGGTGGGAGACAACTGAATGATGGGGGTGACTTCCTCCATACTATTCTCATGGTAGTGAATAAGTATCATAAGATCTGATGGTTTTATAAGTGGTTTCCCTTTTTGCTTGACTGTCATTCTCTCTTGCCTACTGCCATGTAAGATGTACCTTTCACCTTCCACCATGATTGTGAGGGCTCCCCAGCCACGTGGAACTGGGATTCCATTGTACCTCTTTTTCTTAATAAATTACCCAGTCTCAGATATGTCTTTATCAGCAGTGTGAAAACGGATTAATGCAATATGTAAAGATGTTTTGTTTTATGTATTCTACTCATAAAATATAGGTAAAATATAGCATTTACTATTTTTTAAGTGTTTATGTTTCCCACTTCCACAATTCATATATTGAAATCCTGACCCTCACGATAATGGTGTTGGTAGATGAGGTCTTTGGGAGATGATTAGGTAATGAGGGTGGAGCCATCATGAATGTGATTAGTGCCCTTTTAAAAGAGCCTCCCTCCCAAGGGAGCTTGTTTACCGCTTTCACATGAGAACACAGTGAAAAGACAGTTGTCATTAAACCAGTAAGTGAATCCTCACCAGACGTCAAATTTACTGGCATCTTGATCTTGGACTTCCAAACCTCCATAACTGTAAAAAATAAAATTTTGTTGTTTATAAACTACTATAGTTATTTGTTATAGCCGTCTACACAGACTAAGACAGCATTCAATAACTATATGTTCTACAGAATTTTTCCACTTATTAGTGTATTATTAAGGTTTTTCTATGTCCATATATATAGATTTCTATAATATAGATTTGTTGGTTGTACAGTAATCTAATAGCATCATAATTGTGTATTAAAGTAACAGTCATAAACCTGTGGATATTTTGACCCATCAAATAATTATTTCTAATATCTTTAGCTTTCAACAATTGAGTACTCTGTCAAGTAGATATTTTAACTTATATGGAGTGTGATAAATTGAACAAAAAGTATCTTTTTACTAGTGCATGCATTTGAGATCTTAGAAGCAAATAAGCCAGGACAAATACCTTTACTTTAAAATTGTATACATATCTGTGGCTACAAAATAAACAAAATCATTGTTAGCTCCACTATGTTCACCAAAGATATGGTCACTATGCAGAGCTATGCACAATTGACTCAGGTTATCTAGTAACATTCTGAAACAGAATTCAGAAAGATAATCTGCTCACTTAAAACTGATGCAGGTAAAAATTCTGTGCCTAAATCTAAAGAGATCATGGACAATAGTAATATGTGTTAAGGGAAGAGATTCTCAGAAGTCATTAGAAACATTTATTTTGCAATGGGTAAAAGAATGTGAAAGTGGACTATCCCTGAAGATCTCTAAGAAAAAGCTTACACTTTTCTTATGGATTATTAATTATAAAATCATATTTTATTTATGTATTAATGAGTTTTAAAGAAAACATCATTGGAGGGTCTCAAGCAAAAAAGGGACGTATAGCTACTTTATTAGTGCTAATTTCTATAACTATTTTACATTAGAGTAAACATTAAATTAGACAATATTGAAGAATGGATGAATCTACATCTACAGAGGGTGAAGAATGCAATCAAGGAGATAAATAACATGAAAATTTAAACAGAGAAAACTGATCACATAACAGATAATGGAAATATATAACATGGAAGAATGAGACATGCAACAAGTGTAGGCCAGTGAGTGGGTAAGGGCATGGTTACCATTTACATTAGGTGGTTAGGGAGAATCTGGTTTAGTAACTATCCTAGATTATTTTCTCCTACTTATTCTCCTCTTTCTCCTTCTCATTTTTTTTTTTTAATTTATTTACTTTTTTTTGAGACATTGTCTCATTCTGTCGCCGAGGCTGGAGTGCAGTGGTGTGATCTCTGCTCACTGCAAGCTCCGCCTCCCGAGTTTATGCCATTCTCCTGCCTCAGCCTCCCGAGTAGCTGGGGCTAGAGGCACCCACCACCAAACCCGGCTAATTTTTTGTATTTTTTTAGTAGAGATGGGGTTTCACCGTGTTAGCCAGGTCGATCTCCTGACCTTGTGATCTGCCTGTCTCGGCCTCCCAAAGTGCTGGCATTACAGGCGTAAGCCAATGCGCCCGGCCTCCTTCTCATCTTCTTAAAAGAAAACATAAGCTGAGGTGAATTTATTGGGCCTCTGTTCTCCTATCATGTGCCACAGCTTGATAAGTGGGCAACACATAAATGTGATGAACTAAACAGAGTTCTCAGTCTGACACATAGTCAAGTCTGCAAAATTACCAACAAACCTACTACAGACTGAATGTTTGTGTCCAGCCCCCCAAACTTTATATGTTTAAATTCGAGCTCCCAATGTGATAGTATTAGGAGGCAGGGCCTTTGATAGGTGATGAGTTTGTGAGGTCTCTGAGAGTCAAAGACTCTTGAAAGGTCCAGCCAAGATCAGGGCTCTGGCAGACTTAGTATCTGCTGAGGATTCACTTCCTGGTTCACAAGTGGCACCTTCTGGTTATGTCCTCCCTTGGCAGAAGGAGCCTCTTTTATAGGGTATCATTCATCTTTTATAAGGACATGATCCTATTTATGAAACCTCTGACTTCATGAACTACTCACCTCCTAAATATCCAACTTCTAAAACCTCACATTGGTGATTAGGATTTAACATATGAAACTGGGAAGGTGGGGACACAAACTTTCAGACCATAGCAGCTCCCTGGCCCTTTCTGCCATGTGAGGAAACAACTGCATGGTCATGGATGAACCAGGAAGCAGTCTGTCATTAGACACTGAATTGGCTGGCGCCTTGAGCTTGAACTTCTCAACTCCAGAACTGTGAGAAATACATTTCTGTTGTTTATAAGCAAACCAATCTATAGTATTCTGTAATAGCAACCCAATAGTACTAAGAAAAAGCCAGTCTCTCTTTTATCCATCCTTTTCAGAAACAATGTAATGAACAGCAATTCATAGAGTCAAAGTAAAATTTGAAAATAATATAAATGCTTTGATTCAAAATAAAGCTTTGTCATATGAGGAACATGTGATGTTATTGTAAGTGTTGTTTTAAATTTAGTTCAAAATTTCAACTGGACAACTGTTATGGGTTGAATTGTGTTCTTTCCCAAACCCCAAATATAGCAGTCCTAACTTTAGGTAACTGTTGACTATGACCTTGTTTGGTAATGGAGTCTTGGTAGATGTCATCGAGTTATGATGAGCTCATTAAGGTGGTTCTAATAATAATTCAGTATGACTGGTGTTCTTGTAAGAAGAAGAGAGCAGAAACAAAGTAGAAAACATCCTGTAAAGATGGAGACAGAAAATGAAGATCTGCTCCCACAAACAAAGATATTTCTGGGACTCGGGAGGGGGAGAAGCAAGAAAGGAAGACGTCAGTGGGAGCATGGCCCTGCAACACCTTAATTTTGGACTTCTAGCCTCTAGGGGTGTGAAAGAATACATTTCTGTTATTTTAAGTCGCTGAGTTTATTACAGTAACCTCAGGAAACTAACTCCCAACCTTCCAGCTTGGGAGTGCGATTCTTTCCTGTGTTGAATAAGAGCCACACTCCCTCCTTGCCTCAGACCAATAATCCCCTATGTCAAAGGTTTTCTTTAACAGTCTTTCATATTTATAGAATTTTTCTATATAGCTGGGAGGCGAGTGATGAAGCTCGACAGATTCTAGAATAATTTCTGCTATCTTTTTTAAGTCCTATAAGGAGGAGCCTAAAGATAATCGTTAGCACATAATTACCTGCTATTCTCAGTATTATGGTTTTAGCCAAAGCTATGAGTCAGGAGGGAAATTCTCATTCAACATTCTGTTAAACATACATATATTCATGTAAGTCAAAATTTATGCTAAGATATTCATGCAAAATGTGAGAAGGGCCTAAGTAAAAGATAACTTGTAATTGTTTGATTTATGCATATTAATGGAAAAAACCCTCTGTCTTTGTCATTAGAATGAAATTCTTTTAAAATACTGTAATGCAAAGTGCTAGGGCCAAGAAAACTGCCATAGTTATCATTATAACTAGGGCAACATTTTGTATCTAGCGTAAAGAACAGTAGACGAAATAAATAGCCCAGAAATATGAATTCTCATCTGTAGCCCAATATTAACTACCTCAAAATTTCCTTCCCATGAAACATTCTTGGAATCTCTTAGTGACATAGATCGGGTAACCGTATGAAGGGCACTTGCTCCTCTACTGTGGCACTTCCCATAGCATAGTGTGCTTTATGTACATGTCTGTTTTTTCACTAAATTGTATGCTTCTTGAGGGGACTGCTATGTCTAATTCATTTCATAATTTATTTGCTGAGACACTTGTAACATCTTAGACATTTTAAAATAGCTTAATGCGTAAAAATAAACAACCAGCCTTTTTCTCTTTCCGGCTAACTACTTTCATTTTAAAACTGAAGATATTGAAATAACGAATTTATAAATCCCCCAAAACACCCAAATTAGATACTTTAATGGCTATTATGGTTCAAGATTAAATGGTCTTTATGTACTTGCATTTGTAATTGAGTTTATAGCTTTTACTTCTCTTTATGTTAAGACGTGATAAAAACTTTTAAAAACAATGTTAAGATATTAAAAAATAATTTAAAAGTAATCATCTTGAAATGACCCAGTCTCCATTTTGGAATTTTTCTAACATAAATAAGTCATGCATATTTGATTTTGTGTTTTTCATTGTAAACATAAATTTTTGAGATGCCATTTTAAAAATATCCCTTGAACACCAGATCAAATTAACTGCATTAAACTGTTTGTAATTTGAAAATGATAGCAAGATCATATATTTTGGCTGAGTATATTTTTAAGAGGTCAGAATTCTTGTTATGACTTTCAAAGACAAAACTATCAAGATAAAAGTTACCTGGAGGCATTGTTTTATGCAATATGTTGCAGTTGTTTTGTTTGTTTGTTTTTTTTTT
>NW_012118454.1:211298-213641 GCF_000951035.1 Colobus angolensis palliatus
GCTCTGTCGCCCGGCCTGGAGTGCAGTGGCCAGATCTCAGCTCACTGCAGGCTCCGCCTCCCGGGTTTATGCCATTCTCCTGCCTCAGCCTCCCACGTTTTGTTTTTAATATTACATTTTTTTGTATGCTTATTAGCAACCCAAAGGATCTCTTAATTTTTCATTTTATCTTATGGATTTTGAAAGTTAATTTTCTTTAATCTAATCAGGGAAGACCTGCAAGAGGTGGAGTTTAAAATAGGAGAAATATTTTTTTAATTTTTAATTTTAAAATGACATAATAATTATACATACATATATATTTGGGATACAGTGTGATGTTTTGATACACAGATACTTTGTATAATGAGCAAATCAGGGTAAGTAGCATTTTCACAAATTTTCCTCATTTATCTTTTTTTTGTGATGAGAATATAAATATTTCTGCCTTGTAGCTTTTTGAAATATTCATTATTGTTAACTATAGTCATTCAACTGTGCATTAGTACACTGAAACGTATTACTGCTATCTAACTGTAACTTTGTACCAATTGTTCACCCCCTTCTCCCTCCTTCCACAGCCTCTAATAATCACTATTCTACTCTACTTCTATAAGCTGAACTTTCAAAAATTCCATGTATGAGTCATATCATGTGGAATTTGTCTTTCTGTGCCTGGCTTATTGCATTTAACACAATGTCCTCCAAGTCCATCTATGTTGTCACAAATGACAGAATTTCATTCTTTTCTTATGCCTAAATAGCATTTCATTATGTGTATATGTATCATATCCATTCATCCTTTGACGGACACTCAGGTTGACTTCATATCTTAGCTACTGTGAACAGTGCTGCAGTAAATGTAGGAGTGGAGATATCACTTCAAATTAAGGATTTCCTTTGCTTTGGATATATACTAAGTAGTGGGATTGCTAGATGATCTGGTAGTTTTATTTTTAATTTTTTGAGGAAACTCCAAACTTTTTTTATAATGGCTGTAGTAATTTACATTTCCATCAACAGTAAGTGTTCCTCTTTCTCCCCATCCTCACCAACACTTGATCTCTTTGTCTTTTTGATAACACCCATTCAAAATAGAGAGTGGTTATATCTCATTGTGGTTCTGATTTGCATTTCCCTGATGATTAATGATTTTCAGCATTTTTTTCATATATCTGATAGCCATTTTTGTATCTTCTTTTTTTTGTTTGCTTTTGTTTTTGCTTTTTATTATGCTTTAAGTTCTAGGGTACATGTGCACAATGTGCAGGTTTGTTGCATATGTATACATGTGCCATGTTGGTGTGCTGCACCCATTAACTTGTCATTTACATTAGGTATATCTCCTAATGCTATCCCTCTCCCCTCCTTGCTCCCCACAATAGGCTCTGGTGTGTGATGTGCCCCTTCCTGTGTCCAAGTGATCTCATTGTTCAATTCCCACCTATGAGTGAGAACACGTGGTATTTTGTTTTCTGTTCTTGCGATAGTTTGCTGAGAATGATGGTTTCCAGCTGCATCTATGTCCCTACAAAGGACATGAACTCATCATTTTTTATGGCTGCATAATATTCCATGGTGTATATGTGCCACATTTTCTTAATCCAGTCTGTCACTGATGGTCATTTGGGTTGATTCCAAGCAACAGAACAAAGCTGGACAGAGAATGACTTTGACGAGTTGACAGAAGAAGGCTTCAGTCGATCAAACTTCTCAGAGCTAAAGGAGGAATTATATATCCAGCACAAAGAAACTAAAAGCCTCGAAAAAAGAATGGAATAATGGCATACTAGAATGACCAATGGAGAGAGGTCCATAAACAAACTGATAGTGATGAAAACCATGATACGAGAACTACATGACAAATGCACAAGCTTCAGTAACCAACGTGATCAACTGGAAGAAAGAGTATCAGTGATTGAAGATAAAATGAATGAAATGAAGTGAGAAGAGAAGTTTAGAGAAAAAGGTGTAAAAACAAATGAACAAAGTCTACAAGAAATATGGGATTATGTGAAAAGACCAAATCTACATCTGATTGGTGTGCCTGAAAGTGATGGGGAGAATGGAACCAAGCTGGAAAACACTCTTCAGGATATCATCCAGGAGAACTTCCCCAACCTAGTAAGGCAGGCCAACATTCAAATTCAGGAAATACAGAGAACACCACAAAGATACTACTCAAGAAGAGCAACTCCAAGACGCATAATTGTCAAATTCACCAAAGTTGAAATGAAGCAAAAAATCTTAAGGGCAGCCAGAGGGAAAGGTTGGGTTACACACAAAGGGAAGCCCATCAGACTAACAGCAGATCTCTCGGCAGAAACTCTACAAGCCAGAAGAGAGTGGGGGCCAATATTCAAC
>NW_012118454.1:215226-250513 GCF_000951035.1 Colobus angolensis palliatus
GCCAACATCATCCTGATACGATAGCCTGGCAGAGACACAACAAAAAAAGAGAATTTTAGACCAATATCCCTGATGAACATCGATGCAAAAGTCCCCAATCAAATACTGGCAAACCGAATCCAGCAGCACATCAAAAAGCTTATCCACCATGATCAAGTGGGCTTCACCCTGGGATGCAAGGCTCGTTCAACATATGCAAATCAATAAGCATAATCCAGCATATAAACAGAACCAAAGACAAAAAACATGATTATCTCAATGGATGCAGAAAAGGCCTTTGACAAAATTCAACAGCCCTTCATGCTAAAATCTCTTAATAAATTCAGTATTGACGAAACGTATCTCAAAATAATAAGAGCTATTTATGACAAACCCACAGCCAATATCATACTGAATGGGCAAAAACCGGAAGCATTCCCTTTGAAAATGGGCACAAAATAGGGATGCCCTCTCTCACTACTCCTATTCAACATAGTATTGGAAGTTCTGGCTAGGGCAATCAGTCAAGAGAAAGAAATAAAGCGTATTCAATTAGGAAAAGAAGTCAAATTGTCCTGGGACTCTGAAACTCCATGAGGAGCGTGCTAATTTCTGTCCCACAATGGATCCTGAGGAGCCCAGTCTCAGCTCCAGTCCTCTAAATTTTTGCACTAGTTTGAGAAGAATTAGTATTAGTTCTTTACATGTTTGGTAGAATTCAACAGTGAATTCATCAGATCCTTTGCTTTTTTTTTTTGATGAAAGAGTTTTTATTATTATATCAATCTCATTATTCACTATTGGTCTGTTTAAATTTTATATTCTTAATGATTTAATCTTAGTAATTTGTATGAGTCCAAAAATTTATCCATTTCTTCAATTTTGCAATTTGTTTGCATGTCTTCATTTATAGTTTCGTAATGATGTTTTGTATTTCTGTTGTATCACTTGTAATGTTTCCTTTTTTATCTCTGATTTTGTGTATTTCAGTAAACTCTTTTCTTCCTTAAGCTAATATAGCTAAAGGTTTGTTGATTCTATCTTTCAAAAAAAAAAACCCTCTATTTTAGTGATATTTTGTATTTTATTTTAGTTTCTATTTTGCTTACTGTTGCTCCATTTTCTTTCCTCCTACTAATTTTGGTTTTAGTTTTTTTCGTGTTTTTCTAGTTCTTTGAGGAGCAATGTTGTTCATTTGAGAACTTTCTGTTGCTTTAATCCAGGTGTTTATCACTATAAACTTCTTTCTTAAAACTGCTTTTGCAATATCCCATAGTTTTTGGTATGTTTTTTCCATTCTAATTTCTCTCAAAAATGTTTTTCTTTTCTTTTTCATTTTTTTTTTTTTTTTTGAGATGGATTCTCACTCTATCACCCAGGCTGGAATGTAGTGCCACTGTGTCAGCTCACTGCAACTTCTGTCTCCTGGGTTCTAGCTATTCTCCTGCCTCAAGCTCCAAGGAACTGAGATTACCGGTGCTCACCACCACGCCCTGTTTATTTATTTATTTTTTTAGTAGAGACATAGTTTCACCATGTTGGCCAGGCTGGTCTCGAAATACTGACCTCAGGTCATACGCCCACCTCGGCCTCCCAAAGTGCTGAGATTACAGATGGGAGCCATCGCACTCAGCCTCTTTTCAATTTTTTTGATGAGCCCTTTGTTGTTCAGGAGCATGCTGTTTAATTTCCTTGTATTTGTACAGTTTTTAATATTTCCCTATTTATTTATTTCTAGTTTTATTTCATTGTGGTAAAAAATACTTGATATAATTTTGATTTTAACAAAATTTGTTAAGACTTGTTTTGTTGCTAAATATATGATTATACTGAAAAATGTTAAATGTGCTTTTGAGAAAAATATGTGTCCTATGGCACTTATATGTAGTGCTCTGTAAATGTATCTTAGGTCCATGTAATCTACAGTGTGGTTAAACTCTGATGTTTCTTTGTTGATTTTCTGTCTAGATGATCTGTCCATTGCTGAAAGTGGGGTGTTGAAATCCCTTATTACTATTGTATTGCAGGTGGTCTCTCCCTTTACGTCTATTTATATTTGCTTTATAAATTTAGGCACTCTTACATCTAGTGATACACACTCATAATTGTTATAGCTTCTTACCGTATTGATTCCTTTATCATTATATTATGACTGCCTTTGTTGCTTTTTATAGTTGTTAATTTAAGATCTATTTGTTTTCTTAATCAGTATAGCTACTCCTGCTCATTTTCAGTTTTTATTTGCATAAAATAGCCTTTTCCATCCCTTCACTTTCAGTTTATGTGTATTCTTGCAGGTGTAGTGAATCTCTTGAAAGCAGCATATGGTCGGGCCTTATTTTATTATCCATTAAGCCACTCTGTCTTTTACTTAGAGAAGTTAATTCATTTACATTCAAAGTAATTATTGATAGATAAGGACTTACTACTGCTATTTTGTTACTCTTTTCTAGTAGTTTGTAGTTTCATACTTCCTTTCTTCTCTTATAGTCTTCCTTTGTCATTAAGTGATTTCTTCTTGTATATTTTGATATCTTGCTTTTTATTTTTGGTTTCTCTATTTTAGGTTTTTGCTTTGTGGTTGTCATGAAGTTTACAAAAACATTCTATAGCTATAACAAGTTATTTTAAACTGATACTAACTTAATTTTGATTGCAAAGAAAAGAAAGAAACAGAAAACCTGTACACTTCAATACTTCAGTCTCCCTCCACACTTTCCACTCTTTGAATTTTTGATGTCATAATTCACGTATGTGTGTGTGCGTGTGTGTGCGCGCGTGCGTGCGTGCCTGTTTGAGACAGAATCTCACTCTGTCGTCCATGCTGGAGTGCATTGGTGCAATCTCGACTCACTGTAACCTCCACCTCCCAGGCTTAAGCAATCCTCCTACCTAATCCACAGATGCACACCACCACACCCAGGTATTTTGTGTGTGTGTGTGTGTGTGTGTATTTTTGATAGAGATAGGGCTTCACTATGTTGCCCAGACTGGTCTCAGACTCCTGAGCTCCAACATTTCACCAGCGTCAACCTCCCAAAGTGCTGGGATTACAGGCATGAACCACTGTGCCCAACCCACAATTCACCTTTTTAAAGTACTGCCTAACTCTCAATAAATTATTACTTTAAATAAAATATTATTTTAAATCTTTTAATCTTTGTATTAAAAATATAAGTGGTTTAAAAACCACAATTACAGTATTAGAGTAACAATCATGTTAGTATACCTTTTTATCAGATTGAAGAACTCTCTTTAGCATTTTTGCCAGTTCGACTCTGGTAGTGATGAATTCCCTCAGTTTGTGTTTGTCTAGAAAAGTCTTTATCTCTCTTTCATTCTGAAGAATAGCTTTGCTGTGTACAGAATTCTTGGTTAGTAGCTTTTCTTCTTTTTTCTTTTTACTGTCAGCACTCTGAATTTATCACCCCACTCCCTCCTGGACTATAAGATTTCTACTGAAAGTCTGATGCTAGATATATCAGGTCTCCCTTATATGTTATTTGCTTCTTTCTCTCACTACTCTCAGAATCTTCCATTTGTCTTAGACCTTTGGGGTTTGATTACAGTATGTCTTGGAGTATTTTTATTTGGGTTAAATCTGATTGGTAAATTTTGATCTTGTGTCTGGATAGAGGCTTGAAAATTTTCCTGTTATTATTTTCTTGAATAATTATTTCTGTTATTATTTTTACACTTTTCTCAATTCCCTCTTTAACTTCGGTAGCCCAAATATTTGCTCTTTTGATGTTATCCCACAAATCCCATTAGCTTTCTTTATTCCTTTGTATTCCTTTTTTCTTTTATCTCCTTTGACTGTGTATTTTTAAGTAGCCTATCTTTAGGTTCACTTATTTTTCTTCTGTTTGATCACTTCTGTTGCTGATACTCTCTATTGCATTTTTCAATTCCTTTATTGTATATTTTACCTCTAGGTTTTCTGTTTAATTATTATTATTATTTCAGTCTCTGCTAAATTTCTCTGATAAATTTCTGAATTGTTACTCTGTGTTTTATTGAAATTTGCTGGGTTTCCTTAAAATAGCTATTTAAAATCTTTTTTTGTCTAAGAAATCACACATCATCGTCACTTTAGGATCAGTCTCTGGAACCTCATTTTGTCAATTTAGAATGCTCTAGCTGCTTGTGAATATGTGACTATTTCTGTGATTGAGAGCTAGGTATATATTCATCTTTTACAGTATAGATTTGTTTCTCCCTGTCATTTTTCAGTGGGTCTTCTAGAAATTCTAAGCAAACTGACTCTTGTACTTCATGAGCCTGTGAGCACTGCAGCCATCTCAGCATTAGAGGGCACTATAAGCCCAAGCTTAATGAGTTTTGTGAGTGCTCTGAAGTTGACAACGTTTTCTGCTTGAATGTACCTAGAGAAGACCCAAGGAGGATACTGGGGCTGTGTGGTAAAGCTGGCCAGGGACATAAGCCCAGAAGTCAGTCCTGTTGGCTCAGATGGGTATGCCCTCCAGCAGGTCCTTGCACAGGCAGGATAAGTCCTTGACTGCAATAAGAGGTGCCAGAATTTAGACTCGGCTCCCTTAGTATCTGCTGTGGGATGCTGGTGAGCCCATTCCATTGGCTCACATGGGCACACATCTCCCAGCAGGTCTTCGCACAAGTGGCATAATTCCTTGACTGCTACGGGAGGGCCCAGACTGAGACTTGGCGCCCTTAAGATCTACGGTGGGATGGAGGTGAGAGAGCCATATTGTTGACTCAGATGTATATCACGCAGCAGGTCTCTGCACTGATGGGATAGTTCCCTGACTTAGGCATGAGGGGCTGAAGCTGAGACTGGGCCACCCTCAAGATCTGCTCTGGGACAGTGGTTGGCAAGCTTTTCATGAAGGCTCAGACTTCAAGGCATTGAGATATGGGCAAGTCTCCATCTGTGTCCTTGTGTAAATAACTCTGAGTTGGGACCTCAGCTGAGGGGCCTGGAAGAGTGCCACAGGGCAACTTTCAGGTTCATTGCCATGAACAATGTCAGCAGGCAGATTAGCCTCTTCACGGAGGCACTAGTGAGTTCTATTCCTCCTGGACCCCTTGGCAGATGGTTTTGTTTGTAGTCTCAAGGTTAACTGGGGCTGTAGCCAAGCTCCTTGGGGAATAGGACCATTCCTGGGTTTGTACCTGGGAGCACAACTGGCAGATCAGCCACCTGGGTGCCAGTGCCAATCTGTACTTCAAAACAACCTTCCTGGCTCTTGGGCTTTGCTGGTGTTTCACAACCTCCTATGTGAATCCTGAGGCTCCTGCAGAGAGTCTTTTGTTTATATAAGGGTGTAGAATTCTTGTTGTTGTAGGGGGATATGAGTGGATTACCTCCTATTCTGCTATCTTGCTAATGTCACTGGGAAAAATGTTCTTGTAAATTGGAGAGTAATATCTTTATTCTTGCATAAAACACCACTGGCTTTTAAGAGGACATAAAATACTGATACTTCTAGCTTTTAGTGACATTTCATAAAAATGAAGATGATGATAATGACAATGATGACTATGATGAGAAGGAGAATGTAGGTTGCAAAACTTCAAAACACATCTTCAAGGGAGCTTGAGGCTATAACAGTATATTATTTGGAAACATACCAAGAAAAGAGCAAATAAACCCCAAATAGGGACAGCTGTTTTTCATAGGCATGTTGGTTTTTATAGTAACACAAAATTAAGGAGAATATCATGTGTAAGTACTTTATAAACACTAAAGTAATTTACAAGGGTAAAATATTATTTTCATTTTTGTTATTAGTATCGTTATTATATTTGTTGGGGCAATGAATATTTATATCATCATTTGTCATTATAGTTTCATGTATATGTGCGCATGGTGAATATGATGATGGCAAGCACCTTGCCCAAGGCCAAGATAAGGGACAAAGGATATCAAGAACAAAGCCAGAATTAATTTATCATTCTCATATCTGGGCTTTAAGTCTATGACATGTAGCTTTATCATCACATGGCTCCAAAATGACTTTGATGTTGCCATTTTCTTATTGTAAACCATCATAAAGTAAAAGCTTATCTGAAATTGCAATTGTTTTGGAAATATAGGGTTTTGTTTGCAAAAGACTTGTTTTTTTTTTGTTTTGTTTTGTGTGTGCGTGTGTGTGTGCACGCACGCGCGTGCGTTCACTTAGCTGAAAGAGAAAAAAACGAGAACAGTTTATTTTGCCTTAAAAGATCCTTGGTAATCCACAACATTTCTTGATGATCCATTTTCTATTTTCTAGTCTCCTTCAGGTAAAACTCAGAACATTACAGAATGAACTTTCCCACTGAAAAGGTGCCAGGACAAGAAATCTTACCAGAGGAATTTATTGAAGTGCTTATTCCACAACCTGCACACCTGTGTTCTCATGAAGGCTTGTGAAGTATGGCACATTCTCAGATGGTATGCATTTACACAGACCATATATCAGTGGCAATTTTATGATTCAATGTGTCATTAGGATACCTCCACTGTGCAATAGGTAGCTACTAGTCATGTGTGGTTATTTATATTTAAATTAGTTAAAATTTTATAAAATAAAAATTCAGATTTTCAGTCACAGTAACTACATTTCAACTGCTCAGTAGCCATCAACAAATAAAGAATACTTCCATCATCGCATAAAGTGCTATTGAACAATGCTAGTATAGACGCTTGCTATACATAATATGGTCCAAAAACAAGACTAGGAGCAGTAACAACAGCAGCAACAATACACAGGATCTCACTAGGAAAGTAGAATCTCAGACACTACCACATACCCACTGAGTTAGAGTCTGCATTTCAGTAAGGCTTTTATGTGCTCATGGGTGCATTAAATTTGAGAAGAACTATAGGTAGTCAAATTAGATAATTTAGTGTGTTTTAGAACAGAAATATCAATTTTAATGTGTGGCTCATTGGATATTTTATAATTTTGGTCTGAAATAATTCAATTAACTTCATAACTTTGGCAGTCCGGTGGCATATGCAAAAAAATCTACTGGCCGGGCACAGTGGCTCACGCCTGTAATCCCAGTACTTTGGGAAGCTGAGGCGGATGTATCACGAGGTCAGGAGATCAAGACCATCCTGGCTAACATGGGGAAAGCCCATACCTCTACTAAAAAAATATTTAAAAATTACCTGGGCATGGTGGCGGGCACCTGTAGTCCCAGCTGCTTGGGAGGCTGAGGCAGGAGAATGGTGTGAACCTGGGAGGTGAAGCCTGCAGTGAGCCGAGATTGCACCACTGCACTCCAGCCTGGGCAACAGAGTGAGACTCCAAAAAAATAAAAAACAAACAAACAAAGAAACTACTGGCCGGGCATGATGGCTCATGCCTGTAATCCCAGTGCTGTGAGAGGCCGAGGCGGGTGGATCACTTGAGGTCAGCAGTTCAAGACCAGCCTCAACCTTTAGTAGAAACTTGTGAAACCTCATCTCTACTAAAAATACAAAAATTAGCTGGACATGGTGGCAGGCGCCTGTAGTCCCAGCAACTCAGGAGGCTGAGGCATGAGAATCACTTGAACCCGAGAGGCAAAGTTTACAGTGAGCCGAGATTGCGCCACTGCACTCCAGCCTGGGCAACAGAGCAAGAATCCATCTCAAAAAAAACCCAAAAAAGAACAAACAAACAAAACTACTAAAATATTTGCTTATATCTCTGGAATTTTCACTATTTTTTTTCCACCTAAAATATTGTCATTCAGAAGGGAATCACTTTAATATCCACAAAGGAGAATTAGCATGTTATAATTTCAGCCATAATAATATCTATTTAAATATGCATTTAATCCTACTAGTTTACAATGAATTCAATTTTTCCTTTATATTCTGCATTCCACATAAAGTGATAATAGGAAAACATAAAGTTCCAGTAACTTCATTATTATTTGTGTGTGTGTAGGTGTGAGGCTTTCATTAAAAAAAATTTTTTTTTTTCTTGTCATGTTATTTCATCTTGGTTTCATTTTTATTCTTCAGGATTACAATAATCTCCCTTGTTTGCAGAAGTGGTTGTAACTCACTACAGTTCTTTCCCATGAAAAGATTTTTCTATCTTCAGTCAGGTTTCTCATGATGTGCAAAGAAATAACTGGGCTATCTCTGCTCTTGAGGAATTTCACTCAATCTTTGAGAGTTAGAAAACTCTCTTCCTTAACCGTATATTAACTATTTGCTCACATGCACAGTCAGTGAGACATTTACACAAAACACATATGCATACACACACTGTATTTACATTCATCTACTTTGCAATGCTTTTAACGTGCTTCGTTGGATGTTTCATAACACCTAGGTGTGATGGTTAATATTAATATTAAGACTTAATATTAACTTGATTGAAGGATGCCTAGATAGCTGGTAAAGTATTGTTTCTGGGTGTGTCTGTGAGGGTGTTGTCAGAGAAGATTAACATTCGCATCTGCGGACTGGGAAAAAAAGACCCATCCTCAGTGTGCATGGGCACCATCCGATTGGCTGCCAGCAAGGCTAGAACAAAGCAGGCAGAAGAAGAGAAGGTGGGGCTGGGCACGGTGGTTCATGCCTGTAATCCCAACACTTTGGGAGGCCTAAGCGGGAGAATCACGAGGTCAGAAGATCCAGACCATCCTGGCTAACACGGCCAAACCCTGTCTCTACTAAAAATAAAAAAAAAAAAATTAGCCGGGCGTGGTGGCGGGCGGCCATAGTCCCAGCTGAGGCAGGAGAATGGCGAGAACCCGGAAGGCGGAGCTTGCAGTGAGCCGAGATCGCGCCACTGCACTCTAGCCTGGGTGACAGAGCGAGATTCCGCCTCAAAAAACACAAAAACAAAACAAAACAACAAAAAGAAACAGAAGGGAAGGTGGGATAAGCTGGCTTGCTGAGTGTTTGGGTTTTCCTCTTTCTCTCATGCTGGAGGCTTCCACTGGTTCCTTCTGCCCTGGGACATCAGTTTCCAGCTTAAAGACAGCCTGCTGTGGGATTTTGCCTTGCGATCGTGAGAGCCAATTGTCCTTAGTAAACTCCCTTTCATGTATACACATATCCTATTAGTTCTGCCCCTCTGGAGAACCCTAACTAATACACGAGGCCAAATAAAAAACAATGTGCCTCAACTTTAGAGTTCAAATAGAGCATTGCGAATAGAATCCATCAAAACTCCAAACTTTGGTCCTATGGCGGGAAAAAAATAAATTACTAGAAAAGTGGTCACAGTTTTCCTTCCTCCATCACCTATATACATACACAACAACAACAACCAAAAAAACCCCATTATTTACAATTGAATTGCCTCTTCTTCCCCACACACTGAGGCAAGTTGATTTTTTTAATGCTTCAATGTGTAGGAAGAAAGATGAACTAAAGAGTGAGGAGGCATTGCATTAGGTTTTGGAGCGCAATTGGCCAAAGTGTCTAAATTGCAATTTACACTCAAAATAGCATAGTAAGGGCTTGAAGAGAGAAAATAAAATTTGACTGTCTGAATTGTGGATGTTTCCCAAGCAACTGCTGATTAGAGATAATGAAGTAGTGGGGAAAGCAGCTCTGGAACATGTTAGTGTGGGGTTTAAGTTGAATGTAGAGGACTCTAAAAGATAAACTCTTTTTTTCAACTTACTTTTGGTGCCAAAATGTGCTTCCTAATTTTGACTCCATAAAGAGAATGAGCAATATGGAACCCTGGATCATTAAAATTATATACATATGTCTTGTTCTATTCAAGCTGGTGTAACAAAATGCCATTAACTAGGTAACTTATAGCTTATATGACAGAAATTTATTCCTCACAGTTCTAAAGGCAAGAAAGTCCAAGATCGAGACACCAGCAGATCTGATGTCTGATGAGGACCCATTTTCTGGTTCATAGATGGTGCCTTCTGGCTGTGTCCTCACATGGTCTCTCTCAGGCCTCTTTTGTCAGAGCACTAAGCCCATTCACGAGGCTCCCCCCTCATGACCTAATCACCTCCCAAAGACCTCATCTCCTAATATTGTTCCCTTAGGGGTTTGAATTTTAACATGTAAATTGGCGGGGTGGGGGGGAGGGGGATGGAGACATAAATATTCGGTTTATTGCAACATGTGTGTAAAATGTGAAATTATTATTGCATGATAGGCTACACATCACCTTGGTATTAATTCAGCTAGGCTTAATTATCTAGGATTTTAAGTTGATTTTATGAAAATTAACTATGAAGTGCTGTGTAGTAAGCCTATCAGGGAAATTAGCATGTATATCATCTCAAACACATATCATTTCTTTGAATTGGAAATGTTCAATATTCTCCCTCTAGCTGTTAGAAGCTATATATAATATATTATTGCTAACTATGGTTGTCTTACCTACTAAGTTTTGAATATCCTTACTGTAAAAATATTAATCACAACATCTGACCAATCAACATTGATTAACTGTGGTTAATCCTTGGTCCATGAAGATCATGAATGACTTTTATTATTCTATTTTCTATGGCTTCAAAGTTATGTTTATATTGAAGTATATATGACGTTTGTAGTAGGATTATAAACTATCATTAGGAAATGGGATTTCTGTTTTCCTCAGTGATTATTTTCAAATAAGTTTTATTTGAAAATAAAACAAATGTTCTAGATGTATTTTACAATTAGTATATATTTATTTTACAATATGGCAAAGTGATTAAACATCATACCAGTTTACTTTTGTCATTATTTCTATAATTTTACTTTTGTATCAGTATTTTTATGCTCAAATGTCCTATTTTGGAGGAAATCCCTGTAGATACAGTTACCATACATCAGTCCTTGGGAAAGTTTGCTCTTCCAATCAAATATCCAACTAGAGAAAATGTGTCCTTGTCCCCTGTAATATTTCTACTGTGCCTTGTCTTCCAGCTGTCAATTCTCCACCTATCATTTATTTTGACTCATTGAACAAAGTAACTGAAAATTTGAGGCAAAAACTTCTGGTTGTTTGACTAATCAGTACTCTGGGAACTGACTAAAAAGTTGGCATGCTCATTAAAGTCACTGTGAAGTTTACTGAGGACATTTTACATCGATAGTAGAATTATTCAGCAACAGAAGATGAAGTTATTTGATAAATTAGACTGCCCATTTCGCTTAAGGAATGTTTTCCAGAAAATATAAAACTTGCAGAAAATTGGGGTCCCAGTTAGTCACCCCTCAGTATCAGTCATCATCCATTTCCCCCCTCCCTCTCATAGATGCCACACAGAAACCTTTTAAGTTATTCCGTTACTCCTCCCCCACAGCAGACAAAATCTTGAATGCGCTGTTTGAGAGCCATTAAAATCAGTGGGACTGTGGGTTGAAGGCAAAGGGCAAGATGAAGCCTTGTGATGCTTTGGCTCTCTCCAGAAACCTGAAATATTCTTGATGCCCAAGGCATTTTGTTGCTGCCTTAATGCGCAGTTTCTTCTACACAACATCAACAATAGCTTTATTATTAGAAACCTTTGAATTAATTAAGATTCCTTTGGCTGAATATGCTACTACACCATGGAAGTGAGTAGTAAACAAAAGCAGGCCGACTCTTTGTCACCTCACTCTTTTCTTATCCACCAAGCCTCAACAGAATGAAATGCAGAGGCTTACAAAAGGGCTTACTAAGTGATTTTGTAAAAAGATATTCACTCCCTCTCAAATTGCAGAACACACTGCTAGGAAGCCCTTTCTAAATTGTTTAACTTAATAGTAGCTTTCACTTTAAAAAATATTTGCTGTAAATGTAAATGTACAAATTTGGGGGGAGGGGTGAAATTTTCACACAAAGTTTTCCCAGCAAATGGCAGGAGACAGAAAACATTAATCTTTTTAAATGACTTAATGTTTATACTTATCCTCTGTAATTATGTTACATTCTGTAAAAAGAGCTGTGTGGAAAAAAAAAAACAAAACAAACAGATTAACATTCAAGCTGGAGGTACAATGACCTAAATGAACTGAAGTTTTTTCGGTGTTTAGTTCTAAAAGAAATTTGTGACAGTGGACAGAAGCTTGTCACTTTGGTTCAACTAAAAATAACAGATGAAGCTTTCATTTTTAACTGTCGTGTTGAGTGTGGAAATATTAAGAAGTATTTTACTCCCTAAGATTAAAGAGCTGCTAAGTCCTGTCAATTCTAATGATAAAAATTATAACCCTTAAATTTGACTTGGCAATGTCTGTCACAGACCTTGCCTCCTCATTTCCAGTATTTCTACCATATCCAGGCCTTCACAAACCATGCAATCTAAGGAAAGCTGGTGAGCCTCTCTGAGACAGTTTTTTCATCTGAAACAGGGAAAGCATTGCCAGCCCTGTATAGTTTGTTTTATGCCCTTTGTATTTCTGCATGTCAAGTACTATTCTGTGTACTTTATAAATATCAACTCAGGCATCCTCATAGTAACTCTATGCAGTAGATACCATAGATACTATTGTTACATCAGCATTTTGCAGATGAGAAAACTGAGTCACAAAAAGTTAACGAACTTGCTCAGTGTCACTCAGTTCATGATGTGGTGCAACCAGGAGTAAAAGCTGGTTAGTCTAGCACCAGAATCTACCTTTTAACCACCACATTATTTGGTGTGGACTTTATAGTATGTAAAGCATTCAACATAGTGTGCACTCAGGATTTAATAGCCATCTTTACTATAATTTATAGCTATTTCCAACCAATTAAAGCACAAATTCTTTCCATTTATGTGTGGTCTGATCAAGATGAATAGAATCTAACACTTGGTTTTGGGATCCTTATTATCTCTTTGTTGCTGCTTACTGAAGAAGAAATAAATCTTTTTGCTAAAGATTCTTTTTTAAAAAAGCCATAGAAACCATTGAGATTTGGTGTACCGTTGAGATATGGATACTTATGTGGATAGAAACCTGTGTTTTGGAAAACTGAATAGTCATTTCATGTTGTGCACTGATGAAAAGACAGCAGTTCAATAATGTTAACTCTAGAAACTAGAGGGGGAAAATCATCTTCTCAAAATGACTTCCCAGCCCCTCCATGTGGTTTTTAGAATCAGTCACCTTAAAACTATGCATGTCGGTGTGTGTGCATATGTGTATATATGTACTTATAGGTATACAGAATTTTATAAATAAAGGGAAGTAATATCCAATGCCTGCCCACTCTCCTCACCCTCAGAATTCTCCCTTCCATGGCCTCCAAGCAGAAAAGTCTCAGACACTTCCTTGAGACACATGTGGCTAATGAAGAATGGGTTCTTAATAATTCCCTTTGGGACCATGATGAACTTTAGGTGGCTCCCATTTGGTGCTTTTTCTACAGGTAAAGCATTCGGATGAAACTCTATCTCAAAGTACTAAGTAAATAAGAGATTATACACACTATCTGTCTCAAACCATGATAGGGTATCAGTTCTGTTTTGGTTTTTCCCCATCTTATTTCAATACACAAGAAAAGGAAAAGCACCATACTAGCCTTGGATGGTTATATAGGAAATAGGAACATACTTTTCACAGACTCATCCTTTTTCCCTAAGACATTTAGAGAAAAATAAATAATATTAACTCAATTGCTTCATTGTATTTTTAAAAAAACCCAAAATTTATGTAACATTCAAGGATTAAAATTATTTTGTGGCCGGATCTCGCTAACACAAATTTATTTCTTATCTGTGGTGCATTTTAAATCATAACTCATTTCTCATAGGAACCTACATAGTATGACTTGATTTTTCTCACCATAGTAAATGTAATCATAACAATACTATTTGAAAAATCTTCTCTGCACAAACTGACACCAGTTTATTTTACTTCCCGCTTATTGTTAAATATTTGCAAATAGAATTTCAAGAAATTTCCCTTTAAACTATGAAGTAGTTAAATGATCTGAGGTGAGTTGTAGAATTTGCTTCAATATTTTATGGTTAAACTTCATAGCACTGTCCACTTTGGAAACAAAGCACTCAGTAATACTTTCCACTTAAAATTGAAGAAAGATATTTAATACAAGTTAACTTAAAAGAAAAACTTTTATACTTACAGAAGAATTCTGTCACAGTTCTGCTCACCATTCTTTTTTGAAAGACAGTAAGATTCAATATGTGCTTTCTTTATAGTAAGCAAAAGTGAGAGATGAATAAATGGAAGAGTAGCATTGTCAATATGGAAAATTCCATGAGAATTCAAAGTGGCCACAAAGCTTAATCACATCCTGCACATTTAAGTCTTTCTGTTTTACAAGAGCAACTAAAACCTAGCAAGATAGCAAAATATAAAGTCAACACAATGTTACAATTTCCATAATTTAGCAGGTGTCTGATTTAATATGTTGTAAAATCTCTGTCATAATGAAAAATGATGGCAGACATTTAAATTTTTTGGCATTGCATAATCTGAAACAGGAAAATTAGTGGGACTGAAGACAGATGGATATAATTATATAAAGGAAAGGACAGTGAGAGAGGAGGGGAGAAAAACTAAAAATAATAAATATAATAAATACAGAAGCAGTTCAAAGAAAGGTGTTGCAGGACAGAAATCAAATCTTCAAGAGTAGAGAAGGATTGAGTTGAAGACTGAAGAGCTGTGAGGTCAGTAAGGAGGACCGGGGACAGCATATGACTGAGTCATCAATAGTCCTAAAGCTTTGTGGCACTATGCAATGTAGTTAAGTCTTGAATTCTAGGTTTATCTTGATTATCTTGGATCTGCCTTTATTGTTTGTTAGCCGCCATCCTTGGGTAAATTACTTAATCATTCTGTGCCTCAGTTTCCTCAGTTGTGCCCCAGTTTCCTCATATGCTCAAATGAGGATAGCAATTGTACTGACTTTGTTATTTTGAGCAGTACCACTCACTCTTACACTTGGGTAAAGGGGCTCCTGCTCTTTGCCCTGCATTGTAGTGGACCTTGCATGCTACAAACACAAGCAAACTGAATTTATTAAAGTACATCTAGGCACATCAGCGCTAGCACAGTGCCCGTAAGTATAGATAGCTGGTTTCCTGACAACTTTCAAGCCTGAAGGAAATGCTTTTCAAAATCTCTACATCCTTCAGAAAAAAAGAAAACTGTATCCAATCAGCCTTTGAAGGTTGTTTCTTTGCCCACTAGTTTGAAGTGTTGGGAAGATGGTGTTGGCAGCTCTTGTAAAATCCTTCCTCTCGATATATTTCTATAAACTTCATTGCTTTCAAGAATGATTTCTTCTTATGATTTTTCTCAACAATAGATTATGCTTTGTGTTTAAAAAATGATCTAGAACATTTATGTATAGAGTGTAAATTAGGGAAAACTGCAGCAAGAAAACTTCTCACTGGCCTTGATCTATTGGTGCTTTCAGTTAAAGTGATTTTTCTTGTATTTAAATAAAAACTTAATAGAGTATAACAAATAACATTGTGCATATGACTCTAAACTGAGTTTAAAAAAGAAGGGTGAGTGTGTGTGTGTATATATACATACACACGTGTGTGTGTGCATGTGAGTAATGATCATTTTGTCCTTGAATAATGATTCTTCATGTTTTAAATCTGTGAAATAGAGTGCTCTTCGGTGTAAAAAAGGAAGTTAGTCCACTCAATGCAAGACACATAAGGTTTTTATTCTTCTCATCCCAACAGATGCACCGTATAATGTTACTTAAACAGTGAATTCTGTTCTAGGTCAAATATTAAAGGGCAATTTGAAGCAAATTGTCACTTGATTTCTGTCTGCTCAGGTATCACCCTTTTCTTCTGACAATGAAAATGTTGTAGTTTAAAGAGATCATAGAGCAGATTAAAAACTTCAGCCAGTGAATCAAAAATGTACTTTGCAGAAAGCCAAGTTACAAACCTCTTTCCAATATTTTACTTTATGAAAAAGGGGGACATGATCAAAAATCAAAAGGAACTGGTATGATATTTTATAATCTTACTTAAAGTTATGTCATAGACCTTGAACCTATCCATTCCTCTCCCCATAATGTCTAAAGTCATGACTATACCAATATGATTAAAATCATCTTAATATCATTGATTGACGTTCCAGGGAAATAAATGGTTAAAAGGGAGAGAGAAGCATTTGTTGCCCAAAGGGATATATTTCAATTATCAGAATGTTTTCTATCCTGAATACCTCATTAAGTAATATTGCTTTAAGATGTTTTCTATGGTTAATTATTCTCAGCATTACCAATGAAGTTGTCAGTCACAAGCCATTTATTATACATATTCTCTTTGTCTCCCTCCCTCTGTCTCTCTCTTGTTTTATTTATATATATACACACACACATACATATATATATGTGCACACTTACATATACACACATACACACATATATATATATGGTATATACTCTACATACATATATCTCTCAAGTCCAAAAGTGCTTCCAAGGAGAAAATGTCAAGCCTGAGACAGGTCTTGGAGTGAAAAAAACATGAGTTCAAAGTGTGCTCTGCCTCTTTTTAGCTTGCTTGGACACATTACCTTACCTTGCAAAACATGAATCTTCTTAATTATAAAATCTTCTTAACTATAAAATAGAACTGATAATAATACCTTCTGAAAATATCCTCAAGGATAATAAGATAATGTATATAAATGCTTATCTTAGCTTCTGGCACAAGGGCACACACACAGTAGATATGATTGTTATGCTATTATGAGTATAAATATGTTAATGGAAGTTATCAGCATTTGCTTTCTAGTAACCATCAGTTCTGATCATTGATTGTGATATGATTGACTTTATGTCATAGAGAGAGTTGGGAAAATCGATGTTATGAAAGGTACCTGAACATGACAACCTATGTTGGGGAGGCAGTGTGTCCAGGGAATGGACAGAAGTTTGAATATCAAACAGTAGGAAACATGAAACCCACTACAGCTTAAAACTTTACGCATGGGAATGCTTCTACACATCTTAACCAGGCTGCCTCATGTGCCCTAAATAGAAGCCTCTCAGAAAATTTGTTGTACTTCATCAAAATGTTATGTATTAAGAAGGACTTCCCCTTATTATTTTCTCCCAGCTTGAAGACCTCAACAGAAGTGCCATTAGATCTCAAGAACTTTGTTGTACTTACAACTTTCATAATGGTCACAATCAGTTCCAAAGTTAATGCAAAGGCTAAGTTACTAAACCTTGGAAGGTACTATGGGCTTTGTTTGCTAATTTAGCTTTTGCAAGTGAAATTCAGAGTATCTTAAAATAGTTAGACTAACAAGATAAGCAATAAAAATAGTTATTATATGTTTGATTATTTTAAACTTGGATGAATGAAATTCAAAGTAGTTCTTTAATCTAAAATTTCAAGATTACATCGTGACAAGAACTGTGAAGGAGCTGGGATTTAATTTATACTGCTTACAAGCTAATCTGTTAGCATGTGACCGCTTTTTAGATGCTGGTAGATAACACAAGATTCCGGGGTCAGGAACAAAGGGCTTTATTACTCCTGGCACAACACGAAGCATGAGCAGCAGGTATATTTGTCAGTTTTCCTAGTTGCAGAGTCCCCCAGGACTAGACAGTGGGCCTGGATGGATGCTATGCATAAACACAACAGACTGCTGTCATAGCTGAGGGGCAATCATCTTGGGGATTCCATTGCTTTTACTGAGAGCAGTAAGCAAACCTGCAAGTATCCAAAGCACTTCTCAAAGTTATGAGCTGCATGAACAACTTCGAAAAATGGCCCTGCAAAAAGAGCAGTCAAAGTCATGTTGTTTTGGCATACCTGGCAAGCCTTAGAAAAATACCACAACATGCCTGGGAGCACTGGCTCATGCCTGTAATCCCAGCACTTTGGGAGGCTGAGGCAGGCAGATCACCTGACATCAGGAGTTCGAGACCAGTCTGATCAACATGGGGAAACCCTGTCTCTAAAAAATACAAAATTAGCCGGGCGTGGTGGTGCATGCCTGTAATCCCAGCTACTCGGGAGGCTGAGGCAGGAGAATAGCTTGAACCCGGGAGGGGGAGGTTGCAGTGAGCCGAGATCACGCCATTGCACTCCAGCCTAGGCAACAAGAGTGAAACTTCATCTCAAAAACAAACAAACAAACAAACAAAAAAAAGAACAAAAAGAAAATTCCACAACATGTATTTTTTTGTTGTTATGCTCTAGATAATTGCTCTCCAGAGTAAAACAACCAAAAATATGTATTATATTTAATTTACTGCTACTTTTCAATTAAATTACTTAGAAACCATATGTAAGGTGGCCCCAATGGTCCCGACCTCCTACCTACTCTTATCTACTTTTGTTGAGTGTAGTTGGGACCTGTGACTTACATTTATTTATTTATTTAGAGCAGGAGTCTCACTCTGTTGCCCAGGCTGGAGTTCAGTGGCCCAATCTCGGCTCACTGCAAGTTCTGCCTGCCAAGTTCACGCCATTCTCCTACCTCAGCCTCCTGAGTAGCTGGGACTACAGGTGTCCGCCACCTCACCTGGCTCATTTTTTGTATTTTTAGTAGAGACAGGGTTTCACTGTGTTGGCCAGGATGGTCTCGATCTCCTGACCTCATGGTCCGCCCGCCTCAGCCTCCCAAAGTGCTGGGATTACAGGCGTGAGCCACCACGCCTAGAATATGGTAGAACTAGTAGAATATGGTAAACATAATGAGACCTCACTTCTGTGATTGTGTCATGCTATAAGACTTGTTGGCAGAGTCACTCTAGAGCCTCTTTGCTGGCTTGATGAAGTAAGCAGGCATATTGGGGAAGCCCATCTGACAGGGAACTCCAGATAGCTTCTAGGACCTGAGGGCAGTCTCTGTCCGGCAGCCAGTTAGATGCCAGATTTTCAATCCTACAGTTACAAAGAGATGACTTTTGCCAACAACCTAAGTGAACTTGGAAGTGAAAGCTTTTTCAGGTCTCATGAAAATGTTATCTGGCCAAAACCCTTACCGGAATCTTGTGGGACCCTAAACTGAAGACACTGCCAAACCGTGCTCATACTCTTAATCTACAAAAACTGCAGGATAATACGTGTGTTTTTCAGACATGAAATGTGTAGTTTTTTATTATATATACAGCAACTCCTAACTAATACACTCCAGTAATTCAACCTCTATGAGTTTTATTATAATCAAAATATCACTCTATGTTGAATACATCTAGACATTCATTTTTATATACTTTTATTTTAAAATTAGTATTATCTAGGTTTAATTTGTATAAAGATTGTAAGCTGAACCACTAAACCATGATTTTTAACTTGTTAATAAAACTGTGCTTCAGTGAGTACAAAGTGATGAAATAGTAAAAGCTCCGAGCTATTACTGATGAGGGAACATCTTAATGTTTAACACAGGTAGTGTCATGGTACTGGGCAATGTGAGAACTTGCCATCAGTTCAGACACCAATTAGAAAGAGAATATTTTGACCAAAGGGAAATTACTGTCACTTTCTCTATTATTTTGGTGGGGGAAACAAGTATAAATGGCAGCCAACACTTACAGAGCTTATTGAGAAAAGTAAATCTCCCCAGAAATCAATTTATAAGGACTAATGACTTTCTAGAAATAGTAATGAGTTTCAACTGAGTAAGAATCCGTCAAATACAGACGGTATCAGTGGGTATGGGACAAAAAGTAAATCAGCAGAATATGGGGAAAAGAGAATACTTATCAAACCGGAACACACTGGAATCGTAAGCACGTTGACCAGGAATTGATATGCTTCTTATTAAGTAGGAGCCAAAAATTAATATCAAAATATATTTGTGTAATATCGAGGCTTACTGATTATGATTATGTGTAAGCTAACATTTACTAAACTGTGCCCTGTATATTATTTTTATGGTGTAGTTTCCTCTGTTCTCAACAAATCATTTTATCATTTTAATAATATCCCAAGTTAAAGCACAGTGATGTGTGCTGCTATACATAGACCCTTCACCAATGTAGTACTTATATGACTATTATAATTCAGGCCATGCTGCCAAATAATAGACTATTTTAAAGTGACTGGCAGTTTTAAGCGATCTTTGTTAATTTTCTGGTGACAACCTTGGAATATATTATTATTATATATTTTGCAGGTAGAAAAATTGAGTTGCATAGCATAAATATCACAGTTAATATCATGAAGAATTTATGAAAATAATTTATTGATCACAAAGTATCTGCGTATTATTTATTATATGAGTAGAAAGCAAAATATGTATATTTATGGAAGTTGTGGTTGTGTTTAGATTCTAAAAATATCAGTCACTCAGAGTTTGCATTTCAACCTAAGTTTTTCAGTAGATGTTTCTAAGTCTGAAAGGTTATGATGGAGGTCAAATCAGATATGCTGAAACATTTGAGAACACTATACAAACATTGGGGTATAAACTATTTCTCCCCTGGCAAAAAATATCTTCACTGATTGCTCATTAGCCAATCTTGGGAGACATAATTTCAGTTTACGCATCTCTATGACTATTTTCTGAAGCACAAATTTCAAATTTCCTACTTGCATTTTATACATAGCTGCCAAAACATTATAGTTCTTTGTTGTGCTTACATTGACAATCCTGGGCCTGGAGGAAATAAGTGGTTGCTTGTTTTCATTCTTTGAGACTCTAAAGAAACAGCATGTTGGACCATTTCACTTTTTACTGTCAGGCTTCAGTGCTCGCTGCCCTTTCTGAAATGCAATAATTAGGCAAGGAACCATTTCACTCCCTTAATCTTGTAGGAATTTGCCAAGATTCTGAGATTCATTTCATATAAGCATTGAGAATGAAGAGCACTGGCCTAAATTTTATTGGTATTTCCAAATCAAAGTGAGGCAAGCAGAATATTGCTAAGACCTTCTTTCCAGTTTTTCAACTGTCTCTGCTTTTTTATTTTTATATGTAACAACTTTATTGAGATATAAAACACATATCACACAATTCACTCACTTAAAGTATACACTTCAGATTTTGGTATATTCACATAGCTCTGCAACCACCATCACAGTCAAATTTAGGACATTTGCACTACTCCTAAAAGAAACTCTGTACTCATGAGTAGTCACTCTCCGTTACGCCCCCAGTCCACCCCATTGCACACTGAAGAAACCACTAAGCACCTTTCTGTATTTGTCTATTCTGGATATGTCATATGAATAAAATCATATAACATATTATCTTTGCATTTACAAGTTTCATCTATTTTGTAGCATGTATCAGAACTTCATTTCTTTTATTGTCAAGTAATATTCTATTCTGTGACTGTGATTACATTTTATTTAATTGAAGTACACTTAGATTGCTTACACTTTTTGACTATTAGGAAAAATTCCTGTATACATGTACACATTTTTGTGCGACCATGTGTTCATTACTCTAAGAGTGAAATTGATGTGTTATAAGGTAACTCTGTTTAATATTTTGAGGAAATCCCAGTTTTCCAAAGTGGCTGCATTTTACATTTCCACCAGTAGAGGGTTCCAATGTTCCCACATTCTCACAACATCCTCCTCGTTATTGTCGGTCTTTTTTATTATAGGCTTCCTAGTGGATGTGAAGTGGTATCTCATTATAGTTGCGATTTACATATGCCTGATGGTTAGTGGTGTTGAAAACCTCTTCCTGTGCTTGACTTTATATTTTGACTGGGTGCCTATCATTCAGAAATAGCTACATATTTGGGGAGTAGATACAACATGACTAGTAAAATGATGTCATTTTGATGTGTTGTGTCTGTGTGATGGTCGTAAGGTCCTAAGGTCCTAATTTATGCAGGATTGTTATTCTTTCAAGGATTGGTCTGATTTTAATATTAAAACAGACAAAATTATATAGTAAACTTGACTGATTGAACCCAGCTAAGTGGTAATCGTACACTGGAGAATAAAATAATATAAAGCAAAATAAACTAAAAAACCAGACATTGTCTTGAACAGTTTAATATAAAGAACATACAGGTATTGGCTAAAGCTTATTGTTTAAATGTTAACTTTAGGAAACTTGGTGCCTTTGGTTTTTTTTTCATTTAAAAGTGTACATCACACTATGTATATGCCAGACATAGTTGTGGCCTACTTACAGGGCTAAATGTTAAATTTCAGAATCAATAATAACCTCTCTCTGTTTCAAGATATTTATAAATCCTTTTCCCTTTTTAGGATCTTCAGAGAATTTGGACAGGAACTAAGAGTCTTGTACAAAGCATATGCACAACATTGATGGACTTAGTAGATAATGAGGTTGATGATAAATTATCACTTATTTGTTATGTCTCAGAGTGGTTGACATGTACTGGAATGTTACTTGTTAAGGTTTTCCTCCTACGCTTTGGTTTTTAACACCTCTTGATGATACCTTTCATAGAAATTGATGTAAGAAAGTTGTCATCCTGTTCACTGCCTCCCAACCAGCAATTACGAAGTGTTTGTAGAGCTTCAGTGAATTCTCTTTAAGCCTTTGTTAAACTAGATTTTCAGCATTTATGTAATTATAAGAGATATTTGTACAAATGAAAACTTTGCAAATGTAGTTTTAAAAAGACTTAACAGATATTTGCACAAACTTAAATTTTTACAAATGTAGCTTTAAAATGACATCGCCATTATTTCTCCTAAAGAAATAATTAACTTTGTTGGGGAACACATCTTGAATGGCCATTTTGTGTGAATAGTAGGAACCCAGGTGGGGTCAAAGAGGAGAGGGTACTAGGGGAAGATAGGCTAGGTTCCTCTGTACAAGAAAATGGTCTGAAATGTTTAGGTATAGATATGCCTAATATTTACATTTAAGTTTTATGGATAACTAGAAGTACAAACCATTTATTATCTTATGAAGTCCCCATGTAATGGGGATGAAGAGAGCATATAGTATTATCACAGTACTATATAAGTAGGATTTGTTAGACTTTAACTACACATATGCCCTTTATGATTCTAATTATTTGAAGACGTTCCTTGTGAGCTTGGAAATTCTCTTCCTTGTTTCCAAATGCAAAGCCACCATTTTGTGCACTTGTGCTCTGAATTAATTCAATGATGCCTTTGTTTGATGGCAGAGTACCATAGATACCAGCTTGTTATTGCCTTTCCCACTCCTTTCCAGCAGTGGCTGTGATAACATGGCACAAAAGTTACTGTGCCAATTCTCCTTTGCCACGTTCCCATAAATAAAAACATGAACTTCTCTGTAAATTGTGCCATCATTGTTCACATTCTTTAAAACAGAGACAGTACTGAATAAAGCTTAAAAATTTTGCTGATTAAATTTCAGGCCCCTCTATAGAAATAAAAATATGTCCACAGGCTAAAGATTAGGAGAAACCATGCTGTATTCCAGTACTGATCAAATTTTTTTTTGTATTGATCAAAATTTTTTGTCAAAGTACTTTTTATATTGGAGGGAATAGAGAGAAGGTTTTGACTCTACATTGACTCTGGGTTTAGTCTCTATTTATATTTTCAGTGTAATAACTTTGTTACATGCATTTCTACCTTGGAAATCACCTCCTAAATAATCAAACTCTGTGAGTCACTATATCAAGGCCAATAGTGTGATCATCATCATCTCTGTCATAATCCTTGTTAATTGCAGGTTTCTGAATTCCCATTCTCTTGTATATTCCTTTATGATTCAAACTTTCTATTTTTAGCCTCCAATCCATATCCTGAGTTTAAGCAATTAAATATTATGGTATGTAAGAAGTGGAATCAAACTAAAAATGTTAATTATATTAAAGTATCACAAAATTATTTCTTTTGTGATGTAAAGGAAGTAATTGGGAGGTGAAGTGCACAGGAACTTATTAGAACTTCGTTGTTTCTGAACAAACTTTGTGAGCATAAGTTTAGAAAGCTGAAATGATTTTTGTGAGCCAGTTTGTGTGTGTGTGTTTGTTGTTGTTGTTGTTTTTGAGGGAAGCAGAAAGAAAAATTAATAATTTTCAAATAACTAACCTGCAGGCTGCAATGGGCTTGACAAGGAATCACACACACCAGTTCCTTTGCTAAGCAGGCTGGTGGTGGCTACAGGGCCAGTTATAATGAGTTCTACATAATGAGTTCTACTAAAAACAGTGTCTTATCCTCTTCACTGTGACATAAAAATAGCACCAATATTCCCAGGTTCCCACATATACACACAGATACACACACATACACATACATACACACATACTGTAATCTGTAATTACTCTGTGTATGAATATTTTACTTTCAGAGCTATCATAATAACAGGAAGAAGACACCAAATTAGCCAATATAGAAAGTGTTATTTTCTGGATTTTGCTTTTGTATACACATTAAAAAAAATAAATCAAACACAAAAATGACTACCACAACAAAATTTCTTCCAAGTTTTCAGGTGGTTTTGTATGTGCCTTGATACATGATTGTATTCTCCTGCTTTGCTCAGGTTTCCCTTTGAGGAATATGCTACTCTAAATGTTTTCTCTTCTTTCTGAGGTGGGCTCAGGCATTTTGGGACATGCTGTCTTTAATTTTTTCATTCCTTTATGGATTTATTTGACACACACATATCACTGAGCCTACAATGTATCTGGTGCTATATTAAGCTCTGGAGAAAGAGAGAGAGAAAAAATACCTAGTCTTTTTCTTCAAGGGGCTCACAATCTAGTGGAAGAAACATGCCCAGATACTTGCAATTTGGATAGTAATGGGAATAATATGCATATATAGAGTATGTTATGAAATAATAAAGAAAAGTCATTTCTTGAAAAGCTGAAGAAAATCTTCCAGGAGTAGGTGACACTAGAATTTAGCTTTCAAGGGTGAACATGGATTAGACGGGTAAGGAAGCGAGTCCTTACCCAGTGAGCAATATGGGCAATGACACTGAGGTGATAAACATCACATGTGCAAGAAGAAATTATAGGCAATACACTAGAGCACACAGAAGGAAGAGCCATGGAGTGTGAGGAAGGAAAGCTGAAGATGTAGACTGAGCCCAGATCTGGAGAGCCTACTGCCCTATAAAGAGATTGACTTGATTCTCCAGCCAAGGTAAACTGCTCATGTATTTTGTTTCTCAGTTTCCTCTCCACATAGGCTGAGTTATTTCCCAGGTATTTTTTTTTAAATTCATGATACAAATCACTTCTGGATCATCAAATATGCTTTAGTCCTAAATTGAAAATAATTTTTTGTTCTCAAGTTGAAGTAGATATCTTCCTTCTAAACCATTAGGTATGGAAAAGTGAGTTGAGGAAATTATTTTCATTATTATTATTTTGTATTTTCAATTGAAAAATAACAATTGTATATTTTATGGAGTACAATGTGACATTTTGATATATGTATACACTGTGAAATGATTCAAGGTATTTAACATATCCATCATCTCACATTTCTACAATTTTTTATGATGAAAATATTTAAATCTACACTTCTATCAGTTTTAAAATATGTAATACATTATTATTAACTACAGTCACTCTGCTGTGCAATAGATTTCAAACACTTCTCCTCCCACCTAATTGAAATGTTTCCTTCTTTGACAAACACATCTCCTTTTCAACCTCTACCACCCCCAGTCTCTGATAATCACTATTCTACTCTCTATTTCTGAGTTCAACTTTTCAGACTCCACGTATAAATGAGGTCATGCGTATTTGTCTTTCTGTGCCTGGCTTATTTCACTTAGCATAATATCCTCTAGGTTCATCCATGTTGTCACAAATGACAGAATTTCCTTCCTAAGACTGCGTAGTATTCCACTAGGTATAGATACCACATTTTCTTTATCCATTCATCTGTTGATGGATAGATGCTTAAGTTGATTCTACGTTAGCTACTGTGAATAATGCTGCAATGAATATAGGAGTGCAAATATCTCTTCAACATTCCAATTTCAATTATATTAGGCATATAACCAGAAGTTAGATAGTTGAATCATTTGTTAATTCTAATTTTTACTTTTTGGGAACATCTATACTGTTTTCTATAATGTGTGTACTAATTCACATTCCCACCAACAGTGTATGAATGTTCTCTTTTCTCCTTGCCCTTGTTAACACTTGCCTTTCATCTTTTTGATAACAGTCATTCTAATTAGGGTGAGATGGTATCTCAATGTGATTGTGACTTGCATTTCCCTGATGATTAATTATGTTGGGCATTTTTTAAATAAACATATTAGCCATTTGTATGTCTTCTTTTGAGAAATGTCTATTTAGGTTAATTGCCATTTTTAAATTGTGTGATTTGTTTCCTAGCTATTGAGTTGTTTCAATTACTTATGTATTTTGGATATTAACTGCTTATCAGATATATGGTTTACAGATATCTTATCCCAACCTATGGGTTGTCTCTTCATTCTGTTGATTATTTCCTTGGTTGTACAGAAGGTTTTTTAGTTTGATTCAATGCCATTTGTCTATTTTTGCTTTGTCTGTGCGTTTGAAATCATATGCAAGACATCATTGCTGAAACCAATTTTGTGGAGTTTGTCCCTAATGTTTCTAGTAATTTTACAGTTTCAGGTCTTTCATTTAAGTCTTTAATACACTTTTAGTTGATTTTGGTACATGGTGTGAGACAAAGGTCTAATTTCATTTTGTTGCATGTGAACATCCAGTTTCTTCAACATCATTTATTAAAGAGACTCTTTCCCCATTGTGTGATCTTGGCACCTTTGTCAAAAATCAATTGGTCATAAATGCATGGATTTATTTCTGAGCTCTCTATCTAGTTTCATTGGTCAATGTGTTTGTTTTTATGCCAGTACCATGCTATTTTGATCACTACAGCTTTGTAGTATATTTTGAAATCAGATAATGTAATGTTTTCAGCTTTGCTCTTCTTAAGATTGCCTTGGTTACTTTATTTTGTGGCTTCATACAAACTGTAGAATTTTTTTCTATTGTGAAAAATGAAAAATGACATTGGGCTTTGATAGGATTGCTTTAAATCTATAGGTCATTTTGGATAGCATAAACACTTTAACAATATTATTTCAATCCATGAACATATGATATCTTTTATTTGTGTATCCTTCTATTCCTTTTATTATTATTTTATAATTTTCAGTATACAGATCTTTTACTTTTTTGATTAAATTTACTCCAAAGTAATTTTTAATGGTATTGTAAGTAGAATTGTTTTCTTAATTTCTCTTTTAGATGATTTGTTGCTGGTGTATAGAAATGTTAAAGACATTTGTATATTGATTTTGTATCCTGCAATTTTACTGAATTTTGTTTACCATTTACATTTTTTGATGGAGTATTTAGAATTTTCTGTATATATATAAGATCATGTCATCAGCAAACAGGTAATTTCACTTTTTCCATTTTTATTTGCATTCTATTTGGATGCCATTTTCTTCTTCTGTTTCTGCTGCTTCTGCTTCTTCTGCTTCTGCTTTTCCTCTTCCTACTTCTCCTCCTCTTTCTTCTTCTTTCTTCTCCTCTGTCTCCTCCCTCTTTTCCTTTCTCTTCTTTCTCCTTCCTCTTTTTCTTCCTCCTCTTCCTTCTTCCTTCTCCTCCTTCCTTCTCCTTCCTCCTTCTCCCTTCTTTCTTCTCCTTCCTCCTTCTTTTTGTTTATTCTCCTTTTTTCTTCCTCCTCATTTACTCCTCCCCAAGAAGTAAAGCTAAAAGGACTGCATTGTTTGGGAACTTATAAATTTTTCAGATTTACCATGAACTGAAAATTTGTGTTTTCAAAAATTTATATATTGAAGTGTTAAGCCTCAATGTGACTGCACTTGGAGATAGGGCCTATGAAAAGATGATAAAGGTTAAACAAGGCCAAAATGAGAGGTGAAGCCAGCTGGGCTCCTGGGTGGAGTGGGGACTTGGAGAAATTTTCTGTCTAGCTAGAGGATTGTAAAAGCACCAATCAGCACTCTGTAAAATGGACTAATCAGTGGGATGTGGGCGGGGCCAAATAAGGGAATAAAAGCTGGCCACCCAAGCCAGCAGTGGCAACTCACCTGGGTCCCGTTCCACGCTGTGGAAGCTTTGTTCTTTCCCTCTTCACAATAAATCTTGCTGCTCCTCACTCTTTGGGTCCACATTACCTTTAAGAGCTGTAACACTCACTGCGAAGGTCTGTGGCTTCATTCCTGAAGTCAGCAAGACCATGAACCCACTGGAAGGAAGAAACTCCAGACACATCTGAACATCTGAAGGAACAAACTCCGGACACACCATCTTTAAGAGCTGTAACACTCACCACGAAGGTCTGCTGCTTCATTCTTGAAGTCAGCAAGACCAAGAACCCACGAGAAGGAAACAATTCTGGACACAATAACAGCCAGACTCTAATCTAATAGAATCAATGTAGTTATAAAAAGGGTAAATGAGGACACAGCTAGAAGGCGGTCTGCAAGCCAGGAAGACAACTCTCACCAGGAGTTGCACCATGATCTTGGATTTACCAGCATTCAGAATTGTGAAAAAAACCCTGTATGTTTCGCTTTATTTGTTTGCTTTTTAATATGTTTATTTTTTATTTGTTTGTTTGCTTTTTAATGCCAATGTATGGCATTTTCTATGGCAGCTCAGGTTGACTAAAACAATATTCCATTCTTTAAAAACACTAATTTTGTAAGACTAAAATAAAAATTTAAAACCCTCTCCTTCTTAATACTAGATGTTTGATTGCCTCTAATGTATGCATTTAAGTGGCAAGATTTTAACCTAAATAAATGATTTTACAAATCTGTCATTCTCACAGAACTTTCAGTTGAAAAATATTTTCATATGCAAGTCAGGCATGGTAGTTCAAGCCTGTAATCCCAGCATTTTGGGAGGCCGAGGATCACCTGAAGTCAAGAGTTGGAGACCGCTTGACCAACATGGTAAAATCCCGTCTCTATCAAAAATACAAAAATTAGCTGGGCATGGTGGGGGCTGCCTGTAATCCCAGCTACTCGGGAGGCTGAGGCAGGAGAATTGCTTGAACCCAGGAGGTAGAAGTTACAGTGAGCTGAGATCACCCCAGTGCACTCCAGCCTGGGTGACAGAGCAAGACTCCATCACCAAAAATAATAATAATAAAACAAATATGCAAGGTTTCCTTCTGGGTATTTATTTCCCTGTGCAATTAAAAACACTTAAATTTTCCTCTTGATTTTCTTTATTTCTAACAGAGAAGGGGAAAATGACAAAATAAGATAGAAATGAAGCAACGGGGTTAATGTACATATCTTGAGCAAAGAGTATATAGTTTTCAGGCTCTTTTAACCTTTTTTATCAAATTTATCCAGAAAACTCTCTCAATATTATAGCATCTATTTATCACAGCTGAAGAATAAATATTGGTTAATTTGTCTTAGCAGGAAAGAACACTTACCTAATCATAATTTATAATTTTGTTTACCTTTCCATTGTGAAAGCTAATTATTTGTCTGAATAAGAGTTTCTGCCCTATTAAGTCATTGGTGAGTAAAGATGCAATTTAAATTTTAGGTGTGCATTCAGTTCACAAGCTTTATAACTCCCATTAGGGAATCAAATCCCTTCAGGATTTTGTGAATGTATACCTCCAACAGAGCTAAATGACCAGTCTTCAATTTTAAATCATGGCTAGCAGAAACTACAGTAAAGCATCAAAGACCAAAACCCAAGTCACTTGGTTTTCAGCACTGAATTGTGTGATCATGACAGCAAATTATTAGCCTTGTCATTCAAATAGCTTTATTTGAAATGAATAGAGAAAAAAAGTCTCCTTCTTATTCTATTACCATATTGCTATGGATTATCTCCAGTAATTTGAAACAGCCCCTATTCCATTTTGGAGCTTCCAGGTGAGAAGTAATTTTTGTTTTTTTATATTTTTTCTTAGATGCATAAACAGGAGTCTTCTTTTAACATAAGTGTATGGGTATAATTTTATATTCCACACATTTGGATAAATGAGAAGTATAACTTCTAAGAATTTTGTTATTTCTTTTTTTTTTTTAAGTTAAAACATAACTTTTTTCTTAGTTCCCAATTCTATTCTTTGGTAAAAATGTAATCTCAGTCATTTCAGGGAAGTCTTCATTAATTCAGACCGATCTTACTCAATTTATAATTTCCCACATTTTCTAAATTTCAAGATGTTTAAATAATGTCAACGTATAGGGGAGGATAAAGATGCCTAATTGCATTGATGTATTCTGACATCTAAATTCACATTCCCAACTGGTCTCTTCTCTTTGGCCCATGCAAATTCACTTTCAGTCTTTCTTACTTCAACCACAAAATTCATTCTGTGTTCACTGGCTCTTTGTTTCATGGGAAACTTCAGCTGTGACCAATCTCCTTACCCATGTGGGACAAAATAGAATCTCTGTGAGCCTCATTCCTGCCTGTCTACATATCTAGGTACCTTATGCAGCCATTTATAGTACATGGTTTCTGTATTGGGCAGAATAATAATCTCCCTTCTCTCTCAAATTTCCACATCTTCATCCTCAGAACATGTGAATTTGTTATCGTTACTCGGCAGAGTAGACTTCAGGTTGCAGGTGAAATTAAGGTTGCTAAACAGCTGGTTTTTACATAGGGAGATCGTTAGAACAGATATGGTGGCTCACGCCAGTAATGCTAGCACTTTGGGAGGCCAAGGCAAGGGGGGTGGATAGCCTGAGCTCAGGAGTTCGAGACCAGCCTGGGCAACATGGTGAAACCCCATCTCTACTAAAATACAAAATATTAGCCAGGCATGTTGGCCTGTGCCTGTAGTTCCAGTTACTTGGGAGGCTGAGGCACAACAACTGCTTGAATGCTTGAAGCCAGGAGGAAGAGGTTTCAGTGAGCCGAGATTGCACCACTGCACTCCAGCCTGGGCCACGGAGTGAGACCTTGTCTGCAAAAAAAAAAAAGGGTGCTCATTGTGGATTATCTTAATGAGCCTAGTGTAACAACAACAGCTCTCAAAAGTGGGTGGAAGAGTGAAGCAAAAGAAGAGTCAGAGAAGATATGAGAGGACATTAGCAGAACAGAGTGATGCCATATAAGAAGGACTTAACGTAAAATTGTTGGCTTTGAAGACAGAAGAAAAGTCATATATCAGGAATATGAGAGGCCTGTAGAAGCTGGAAAAGGTAAGGAAATGAACTCTCCCCTAAAAGCTTGATAAAGGAAAGCAGCTGTGCTGCCTCCTGCACCTTAGCCAAGTGAGACTCATTTCAGAGTTTTGATCTACAGAACTATGAGATATTTAATTTTTTAAAACTGCACTAAACTTGTGACAATTTGTTATAGCAGCAATCGAAAGCTGAGAGAGATCCCATGCCATGAATGACATAACAGACTGTATTAGTGAGGGTTCTCTAGAGGGACAGAACTAATAGGATAGATGATAGATAGATAGATAGATAGATAGATAGATAGATAGATAGATAGAGAGGAGTTTATTAAGTTATATTGACTTACATGATCACAAAACTTAGTCCCAAAATAGGCCATCTGCAAGCTGAGGAGCAAGGAAGGCAGCCTGAGTCCAAAACCTCAAAAGTAGGGAAGCCGACACTGCAGCTTTCAGTTCATGGCTAAAGACCTGAGAGCCCCTAGCAAACCATTGATGTAAGTCCAAGAGTCCAAAAGCTGAAGAATTTGGAGTCCTATGTTCAAGGGGCAGGAAGCATCCAGCAGAGGAGAAAGACAGAGGCCAGAACACTCAGCAAGTCAAGTCCTTCCACTTTCTTCTGCCTGCTTTATTCTAGTCAAACTGGCACCTTATTAGATGGTGTCCACCCAGGCTGAAGGTAGATCTGCCTCTCCCAGTCCAGTCACTCAAATGTTAATCTCCTTTGTGTCCTCACAGACACCCCCAGGAACAATAGTGCATCCTTCAATCCAATCAAATTAACACTCAATATTAACCATCACACAAGCTTTACAAGTCTTTCTGATGTTCAGGACTTTATTTGGGAATGCAGGCACAAGAATGTCTGCTCTCAAAGTCTCTAATTTAACTCTCTTTCTATATCTCCCTGCCTTCTTGCTAGCTTGATTCCAACTGGGAAAGAGGTAGAGAATCCTACCGACAGTTAAGGTCTTTTATTCTTCTTTCTCATTGCCCCCTCTCTCTTAGCTTATAAAAACTGGAACAATTGAGGAGATGAGGAAGAACTGCCTGACTTCACCTCTCTCCAAAGTAAGTTGTTTGTGGAATAAACTTCATGCTCTGCTTTCTTGAAGCCTTAGATAATTGCAAATAAAACAGTACAGCTTTCATAAAGCAAAAGCTTTGAATTTCAAAATTTGTTTTGGCTATGAATTTTGAAAGTATGTTTGAAACTAAGGAACCAATAATTGTTTTCTTTATTCCCTGGGTTTGCTAGAATTCCTTCCCTGGGAAAATTGAGGTGGAATAAACAAGTTGTCTGGGCTGAGAAATGATCACGTGACACAAAGATAGATAGAGAAAAAAAATGGAGCTAAAACTTCAAAATGTTATCCCCATAAACAAATTCTGGGCTCTTCATGTAAATTATTAACTTTTTCATTATCCTCAGTCAAATTTAATCTCAGGACATCTTTCTCGTCTCACCCAGGACACAACTGAGCTTCTGGCGCCTGTCCTCTGTTTCTGACTTTAATGGTTATGCATAGGAGTGCTTCAAATTCAGATTGCCTATCAGTTGGTGGGAAGAAATTTTCTCACCTTGTACCCCTCAGTAGGCACTTGAAGATTTGCTAAGATTCTTGATCTATTTACTTTAAAGCATAGTATTTCACCATAAATAGGGTGTGCTGCCACTCTTGACACCGTCTTGGTGAGATGGGACATTGATGGGTTTGAACAGTTTGAAGTCTTGTGTACCACTTTTAAACAAGCTTTGCATCTGTTCTCAATTAATACAAACAATCTTGGTTTTGAGTTAAATTGATTATCAGTAAGACCATGTTTCTATGTGTTGAGTGGGATGATGGGGATGGACATAGGACAAAAAACAGAATAGAGTCAGTGTCCGGACATATACCTGAGCATAATCTCTGATTCCAGCATAAAGACTATTTTCCACTTAGTTTATTGCAAATTAGACGTGAATAGAAAGAGAAATAATTTGGAAGAGAATAAATTATGTTTCAAAATTTAATGTTTTGAGCACATTACTACAGATAACACTCTTTCTTGCTTCCCTCAGTTAGAATGTACAATCAGAATTTGCTTGCATTTATTGTATATAGGTATGAGGAAAAAGATTTTGAAAACAAGTCATCCTAAAGCCAAATACCCTAATCTGTTTCAAATATGAGACTGAATTTTGTTATAAGCTCTAATTGTTGATGTATTAATTGCTTTTATACAAAAATAATATTTGAACATATGTTTAGGAAACAAAATTGAATTGTAATAATTATAGATATTACATATCTTGCTCAGTTAAATAATGAATAATTTCTTTAGAATTAAATGTGTTTTCTTCACTCTGAATTCAAGTAAATATTGCTCAACATAATACATGTCTGTTTATAAAATTGTATCTCTACACCAACAATTTTAGAGTTATTCCTCTTAATTATAAATTATAGCAGTTCTTTCTAATTTTAATTTTTCCTGTTTTAATATCAATATGTTAGGAGCTGTTAAGTCATAGAAGTGCACTAAAAAAGTTTAATATTTAAAAGAATGTTATGGTGATTCTTTTTACAAATGATGAGGAAAATGGAGACAAACAATGAGCCTAAAATGTATTAGTGTGTTCTCTGGACCAGGTTTATAAGAACTTGTAAAGGTGATTTTATTTAATCCCAAGAACCCTGTAGTATATTATTACCTATATATACAAATGAGTTGACTATGGCCTAGGGTAATTACTAGCTTATTTAAAAAGCATATAGAGGGGGGCAGAGCAAGATGGCCAAATAGGAACAGCTCCAGTCTCCAGCTCCCAGTGTGAGCGACACAGAAGACAGGTGATTTCTGCATTTTCAACTGAGGTACTGGGTTTATCTCACTAGGGAGTGCTGGACAATCGGTGCTGGTCAGCTGTTGCAGCCTGACCAGTGAGAGCTGAAGCAGGGCGAGGCATCGCCTCACCTGGGAAGTGCAAGCAGGAAGGGAATCCTTTTTCCTAGCCAGGAGAACTGAGACACACAACAACTGCGGCTAACTCCCACTCCAATACTGCACTTTAAGCAAACGAGCACACCAGGAGATTATATCCCACACTTGGCCGGGAGGGTCCCACGCCCATGGAGCCTTCCTCATTGCTAGCACAGCAGTCTGCGATCTAACTGCAAGGCATCAGCGAGGCTGGGGGAGGGGCGCCTGCCATTGCTGAGGCTTAAGTAGGTAAACAAAGCCCTGGGATGATAGAACTGGGCGGAGCTCACAGCAGCTCAAGGAGGCCTGCGGGTCTCTGTAGACTCCACCGCTGGGGACAGGGCACAGCTAAACAACAACAACAACAATAAAAGCCGCAGAAACCTCTACAGATGCAAACGACTCTGTCTGACAGCTTTGAAGAGAGCAGTGGATCTCCCAACACGGAGGTTGAGATCTGAGAAGAGACAGACTCTCTGCTCAAGTGGGACCCTGACCCCTGGGTAGCCTAACTGGGAGACATCCTCCACTAGGGGCAGACTGACACCCCACACCTCACACAGTGGAGTACATCCCAAGAGGAAGCTTCCAAAGCAAGAATCAGACAGGTACACTCGGTGTTCAGCAGTATTCTATCTTCTGCAGCCTCTGCTGCAGGCACACAGACAAACAGGGTGTGGAGTGGAACTCAAGCAATCTCCAACAGACCTACAGCTGAGGGTCCTGACCGTAAGAAGGAAAACTGACAAACAGGAAGGACACTCACACCAAAACCCCATCAGTACGTCACCATCAACAAAGACCAGAGGTAGATAAAACCACTAAGATGGGGAAAAAGCAGGGCAGAAAAGCCGGGAATTCAAAAAGTAAGAGCGCATCTTCCCCTCCAAAGGAACGCAGCTCATCGCCAGCAATGGATGAAAGCTGGACAGAGAATGACTTTGATGAGATGAGAGAAGAAGGCTTCAGACCATCAAAATTCTCAGAGCTAAAGGAGGAATTACATACCCAGCATAAAGAAACTAAAAACCTTGAAAAAAGAGTGGAAGAATTGATAACCAGAATAATTAATGCAGAGAAGGCCATAAACAAACTGACAGAGATGAAAATCATGACACGAGAAATATGTGACAAATGCACAAGCTTCAGTAACCAACTCGATCAACTAGAAGAAAGAGTATCAGCGATTGAGGATCAAATGAATGAAGTGAAGTGAGAAGAGAAGTCTAAAGAAAAAAGGAAGAAAAAGAAATGAACAAAGACTGCAAGAAGTATGGGATTATGTAAAAAGACCAAATCTACATCTGATTGTGGTGTCTGAAAGTGAGGGAGAAAATGGAACCAAGTTGGAAAACACTCTTCAGGATATCATCCAGGAGAACTTCCCCAACCTAGTAGGGCAGGCCAACATTCAAATTCAGGAAAT
>NW_012118454.1:251905-252228 GCF_000951035.1 Colobus angolensis palliatus
CTCTGCAGCAAGCAGACCTAATAGACATCTACAGAACTTTCCACCCCAAATCAACAGAATGTGCATTCTTCTCAGCACCACATCACACTTATTCCAAAACTGACCACATAATTGGAAGTAAACCACTCCTCAGCAAATGTAAAAGAACAGAAATTATAACAAATGGTCTCTCAGACCACAGTGCAATCAAACTAGAATTCAGGACTAAGAAACTCAATCAAAACCACTCAACTACATGGAAACTGAATAACCGGCTCCTGAATGACTACTGGGTACATAACGAAATGAAGGCAGAAATAAAGATGTTCTTTGAAACCAATGAG
>NW_012118454.1:253403-278217 GCF_000951035.1 Colobus angolensis palliatus
GGAATCAACCCAAATGTCCATCAGTGACAGACTGGATTAAGAAAATGTGGCACATATACACCATGGAATACTATGCAGCCATAAGAAAGGATGAGTTTGTGTCCTTTGTAGGGACATGGATGCAGCTGGAAACCATCATTCTCAGCAAACTATGGAAAGAACAGAAAACCAAACACCGCATGTTCTCACTCATAGGTAGGAACTGAAGAATGCGATCACTTGGACTCGGAAAGGGGAACATTACACACTGGGGCCTATCACGGGGAGGGGGGAGGAGAGAGGGATTGCATTGGGAGTTACACCTGATGTAAATGACGAGTTGATGGATGCTGATGCGTTGATGGGTGCAGCACACCAACATGGCACAAGTATACATATGTAACAAACCTGCACGTTATGCACATGTACCCTAGACCTTAAAGTATAATTAAAAAAAAAAAAAAGAAGCATATAGTTGTTAAGTAGTAGAGCTGGTATTTAGTTCAAGTTTATCTGACCTCAAAACTTGTATTGTTGCAATAACACATGTTTTTTTTTTTTTTAGATGTAGTCTTACTCTGTTGCCCAGGCTGGAGAGCAGTGGCGTGATCTCCGCTCACTGCAACCTCCACCTCCTGGGTTCAAGTGATTCTCCTGCCTCGGCTTCCCAAATAGCTGGTATTACAGGCACCTGCCACCACACCCAGCTAATTTTTCTGCTTTTAGTAGAGACCGGGTTTCACCACGTTGGCCTGCTGGTCTCAAACTCCTGACCTCAGGTGATCCACCAGCCTCAGCCTCCCAAAGTGTTGGGATTACAGGCGTGAGCCACTGTGCCCAGCCAACACTTGACTCTTACCTGCTTGCTAAGTAGTCTTTAAACAATGAGATCAATTTTCATGTGATACATCTATTTTGTGAGTTTTCAAGTTGTATAAAATGATTGAGGACTATTAGATCTTATGAAAACCATAAATAAATATCATTTTGTCCAAAGTTCATTTTGCTTAAAAGAAAATATGCTCAAAGTGATAAAATGCCAACTTATGGCCTTGCAACTCGATATTGAAAGAAAGCAGTACAAAAACCCATTATGAACCAGTTTCCCATTTTATTTCACCGAACTGTTTTGGAAGAATCTTAATAGTGCTTTTTATATATCTGTGTTACTTAAATACGAATTGTCCATCTCATTCATTGGAAAATAAGGATCTCCCTATTATCCCCAGGTAAGTATCCTGATGGAATATTCTATATCCCATATTTATATATATTTTATTGGGAAATATGCAAATACGCTAATATTTCCCATCGGAATAACATAGATTACCCTGATGGATAAAAGTAGTGGTTCACAAGCCTGATAGATGGTCTAGATGGATGCTGACTTTTGTTATTTGGAATTCCAGTCAAGCAGGTGGTCATTTTCCTGCAGATTTCCGTTGGTTTGGAGACCTTTAGTCAGGGGCAAGTCTTGTACTCTTGAAAACAACTACCATTTTCTGTAGAGTTATTAACTAGCATGTCCAGAAGGATCCCAAATGATCTCCAGTGTTGTGGACTTGACCTACGCAGGAACAGTAAAGGGGAGAAATTAATCCTTAGAGTCAGTAAATTCCAGGCTTAATGAGAGCATAGGACTCTCAGAACATTATGGGGCAGGGGTTAAATATTACTGATTCACTGAGTTCTATGTTAGGGATTACCAGATTATATCAGGGTAAATGCCTAAGTACTCAAAGCCTCATCCTAAAATTGGAAGATGGAAAAAAAAAAAAAAAGTAAGGAATTTGGGAAAGAAGAGGCATGAAAATAATGAAGAAGAATACTAACAAAGACTCTCCTTCTCTTAAAGTCTAGTCAAGGCTGGTACTGGTTTGAAGCTTCAGACTTTTGAACCTGAAAATATCATGAAACATTAAAAAATGACCTTGACACAAGTACTTGTGACCTATAACCATTTTTTTCTGAGTTTTATATTATTTTTGTTACAGTAAAAAGATTTGGAAAATTGTTTTTAGATTAAAATAGCATTTCATGGAAGTGTAGAAATTGGTAGGGAAAAGGAGCATAATGGAAGAACTCTCAGGCAACAAAAAATTTTCCAAGAGAAAGTAAAGATTAGGTTCAGAATTAAAACAATAAGAGCAATAAGTGAAAATAGATTGGTAGGATTCTTAAATCATTTTCATGAAGTTTAAACCAAGCAACTAAAGTGTTTAGCAGAGAAAGTGAAAGAATCAGATCAAGAAGAAAAGCAAATCTGAAAACTTTACATCTCCAGTATAAATTAATAATGTTTAAATAAAGTGACTCAGAGTTGTAACTTTCCATAGAATAATACAAATGACTGGAATGAGAACTCTTATGAAATTTGTTGGTATATTAAACAGCAACTGGAGATGAAATATTTGTATTACAATTATAGTCCAAATTAATTCTCAATTTTATCTTGGCATTATTAAGATAAATAACTTAGGCCAGGCATGGTGGCTCATGCCTGTAATCCCAGAAGTTTGAGAGGCCAAGGCGGGAGTATCGCTTGTGTCCAAGAATTTGAGACCAGCCTGAACAATATAGTGAGACCTTGTCTCTACAAAAGATTTTTTTTTTAAAAAAATAGCCAGGTGTGGTGGCATGCACCAGTAGTCCCAGCTACCTGGGAGGCTCCCCTGTCCCTGATTACTTGGACAGGGGAGGTCGGGCTGCAATAAGCCATGATCATGCCACTGCTCTTCAGCCTAGCCAACAGAATGAGACCTGTATCAAAAAAAAAAAAAGGTAAATAACTTAAATATTTGTTTAACCTCAAGTGTAGACAAAGACAAGTCAGCAACAAAAAACATATTTATAATATATAAGCAAGAAGCTGGACTATAGAGATATGAAAAAATAATTACTTTTTAAAATATTAGGATTTTGTGAAACTTACGGTGAGGGAGAGAAGTATAGAGTAACAAAGGCTTCAAACATCGAGGCAACTGAGTTTCCACAATAATAGGAGAAGATGTTGATTAAGAAGTTGAGGGTGAAAAAAAGGCCTTTTTCCATGCTGAGGAAGAATTTGTAAACAGGCTTTTGGAAGAAAACATTATACAGAGGAATATATTGACTATGCGGGACCTTTTAACCTTTTTCTTATACTAGTAATATGTTCAATTTATATAATTGAGAAAGAACAAAAGAAAAGAAAAAAGTAACCATAAAATAAATCAGCAATTCTAAGACTCAGAGGTAGCAACTGAAACATTTTGAAATAGTTCCTTTCAGTTTTCTGTGAATTGTTATATGGATGGTATAATAAAGTTTGCAACTTTAAAGAACTGAGAAATTAGGCTAATGTATTAACTATATCTTGATTGCACAAATCAAAATAGAAGATGAAGATGCAGTCATGTGAAAATATACAAACAAGAAAATTGGATAAGAAAGAGATTGAAAGAGGTAACAGATCAATTGTATTGTGGTAAATAGTAATGTATGAAACAGCAAAAAATGTTCACTAATGTTCTGAGGTTTCTCAGTTTCAGCATTATTCAAAATTATGCTATTTATTAAAATTTATCCTGCTGCCTAATGATTTTGAAAAGATTATGACTGGCATAGATGACTAGTTCCAAGGACTAGACTAGGTCTTTGATCACAAATAATCCTTTTACGTAAGATGCATTTTTGGTTTGTGGCAAACAACCTGCAGTAATCAGTAGTATGTCGAAGTAAGGTAGTATCTGCAGAAAACCCCCATGCTGATTGCACAAAAATACTCATCTCTGCTCCACTTAGGATAAAGAAATCTACAACTAATTGTCTCTCATGTTATTAATGAGAAAATACCAAATAACCCCCCAAAGCATAAATGTTCTCGAGCCTATAAGAAAGCTGAGGTCATAAGGCAACTAAGTAAATACCACTTTGGAATAGTAGGGTCCAAAAACACAAAGGGCATTCATCTCTGTCAAGCTCTTTTTTTTTTTAATCAGCCTCTGTCCAGGTGCTCATGGGAAAGACTGAGGGCAGGGCAAGAGATTAGGGAGAGTCCCCCTTGATGGTACAGGTGCAGAGATGAGCAGTGGCTGCTGGAGGACAGGGGGAATGACCTTCCCAGTTTGACAGAAATTTTTGTTCTACAAAGTTAAGCCACTGGGGTAAAGGGACAAAGCAACCTCTTCACCAGAGTTAAAAGCCAAAGATCTATTGCTTCTGGAAAAAGCAGGAGTTAAATCTTTAGGGCAGGAAATTATTAGCCAAGACCAACCACAGATACAGGCAGAAATGATGAAAGGGCCCTGTGCTTTGCACAGGACCTGTCTAAAGCTGAGGCTGAACCAAGATTAAAAACAATCCCACCCTCATAACAAATCTAGCTCCTACAACAAACAACAACAATCCACCACTGGGGTAGGTAGAAGAGTGTAGAAAGACCAGAAAAAGAGCAGAGAAGGACCTCCTCTGTATCAAGGTGTGCAGGAATAGCTGAAGGGGCAGCCGGAAAGCTAAAACCTCCAGCATCTTAGTTGCTACTCTAAGCACAAGGTAAGTAAGTGGTCAATCAGTCCATCAGACTCAGGAAGAAATGGAAGGTAACAATGGAAACAACAACGGGCAAACAGTAACACTGATGAAATCTCAGGCATTATGCAAATGGAAGAAGTCAGTCACAAAAGACTATATATTTTATTCTTTCATTTTCATGACATTTTGTAAGAGTAAAACTATACAGCGTCAAAAATCAGATTCATGTCCACCAGTGGCTGGGGAAGATTGGAAAGGACTAAGTAAAAAATGCATAAGGGAATTTTTTGTGACAATGAATATTTATTCTATGTCTTCATTGTGATGGTGGCTACATGACTATGGACATTAACTTAAATATATGTAAATTAACTTTTTAAAAGTTTGAACAAAGAAAGAGTGATGTCATGTTTGTTGAAAGGAGAACACAACTGGGATTCAGGAGACCTGGTTCAAAAAAAAACATTCAAACACAGAGAAGTGCTCAAAAAATATTTTTAGTCATGTAAAAAGTGAAAAATAAAATCCCGATATTACTATATAACAACCATAACACAAGATATGCAAAAACACACCAACAAACATAAACATACCAAAAAATATAATAAACCAAGTTGAGACCAGAGTATAGAGAAATTGAAACAGTGCATTGCTGGTGGGAATGCTAGTTGGTACAACTATTTTGAAAATTGGCAATATCTACTAAAGCTGAACATATACTTTCTATATGATCCAGCCTTCCATTTCTAAGTAGATGAAGAGGAGGGGATGAAGGAAGTTTGAAAACATGAATGGAAGGTTCCCCACAACAAAAATGCTCCCCCTTTTACCTCTGGCCTATTTTAGTTAAGATAGAGGTCATACCAAAATTTGCTTTCCAGAACTTGTTTATCTACTCTATCAGGTTAAAAAATGCTGGATGATGAATTTTTGGCAATGAGAAAAATTATGTAAATGTTACAAGATTAGATAGATGATTCAGACACTAAGAGTTAGTAAAATTTTTGCAAAGTTATATAATTCTGATATTTATTCTTTGTGATTTATGTAACCCTCATTTGTTTATTATTATCATTTCTTTTTTTTTTTTTTTTTTTTGAGACGGAGCCTCACTCTGTCACCAGGCTGGAGTACAGTGGCACAATCTCAGTTCACTGCAACTTCTGTGACCTGGGTTCAAGCAGTTATACTGCCTCAGCCTCCCGAGTAGCTGGGACTACAGGTACGCACCACCAGGCCCAGCTAATTTTTGTATTATTAGCAGAGATGCGGTTTCACCATGTTGGCCAGGATGATCTCGATCTCTTGACCTCGTGATCTGCCCACTTCAGCCTACCGAAATGCTGGGATTATAGGCGTGAGCCACCGTGGGAGGCCTGCTTTTTTTTTTATATATAAATTTATGGAGTACATATGTATTTTTTTAATATGGATAGATTACATAGTGGCAAAGTCAGGGTTTTTAGGAGATCCATCACCTGAATAACATTCATTTGATTTTATTGAAGGTCCAATTTTTTTTCTTAATAAAGGAAATACTACTTTTGTCCTCTCAGCTCATTTAAAAAGTGACATTGTTGTAGTTGACAGACATAAGATGAATGTGTTTCAATAATAAATTTGCTTATATTCAAAAATATGTTGAGAATGATTTCTTATTTTATGTTTGTCATTCAAATGGGAGAGAAGAAATGATATGAAAGCCTTTGTTAATTGTCTTGTAGTAAATGAGAGCAAGAACAATGTCAACTCATGTTTTGGTTCATCCAACCTCACTTCCACCCTGCAGAGTCCTCCTCTGACATGCAAGCTAGCCTAACTATATGGAGCAAAGCACAGAATCAAAGGGGATGAAAGTAAAGTATTTCTCTCTTGAACCTAAATAGGATTATAGAAGAGCTGATATTTACCAAGTCTCCATTATGTATAAAATGTCCACATATTTTCCCTGCCTGTTGCCTTGGAACACAGCAGGGAATGTCTTTCCCAAGCAGAGGGACTGCTTCTGAACTTCTACGAAACCAAGAATACATTAGAATATTATCAGATTATCAGTTCAGGCTTTATGGTAGTCTTCAAAATGCCCCAAATGCTAATGAGAACATCAGGTAATTCTAGGTTATTGTTTTATACATTGGTATAAATTTTAATGCACTATATTTCTGGGGAGAAGTGTCTAATCAACAAAGTATGGGCATTTTAATCAAGTTTTACTTTTGACTTATCTGAGATTAGTAAAATTATTTGTAGAAAGGTCAACAGTCAGAAGATCAGATTGTAACCAATCACACTACAACAGGTCCCCCATCTGTGCTGGGACTCGTTTTCTGCATCTGGTCTAGATTATCTCATCTTCCTTCCCAAGTCTAAAATCTAATGCATCTGTTACACAGCAGAACTTGTTTTGTGTGTTAAAAACATAATTTATATAGTAAAACCTTCATTTTAGAATCAATAGGGAACTCTTAACAAGGGATTAACCACCAGAATAGATAAGGAACTCCAACAACTCAATAGCAGAAAAGCAAACAATCTGATTAAAAATGGGCAAAAGACCAAAATGGACATTTCTCAAAAGATGATATATAAATGGCCACAAAGTACATGGAAAGATATTCAACATTACTAATTGTGATGGTGAATATTGAGTGTCAACTTGATTGGATTGAAGGATGAAAAGTATTGCTCCTGAGTCTGTGAGGGTGTTACCAAAGGTGATTAACATTTGAGTCAGTGGACTCACAGAGGCAGACCCACCTAAATCTGGGTGGGCACCATGTAATCAGCTGCCAGTGTGGCAAGGATAAAAGCAGGGAGAGGAACATGGAAGAACTAGACTGGAAAAGTCTTCTGGCTTCCATCTTTCTCCTGTGCTGGATGCTTCCTGACCTTGAATACCAGACTCCAAGTTCTTCAGCTTCTGGACTCTTGAACCTATACCAGTAGTTTGCTAGGGGCTCTCAGGCCTTCAGCCACAGACTGAAAGCTGCACTGTCGGGTTCCCTACTTTTTCAGTTTTGGGACTGGAGACTGGCTTGCTTGTTCCTCAGCTTGCAGACGGCCTATTGTGGGATTCATCTTGTGACTGTGTGAGTCAACACTCCTTAATATATATATTCTATACATCTATACATATATACATCTATCCTATTAGTCCTGTCCCTCTAGAGAAACTGACTAATGCACTAATCAGGGAAATGTAAATCCTTCAAACATCATCTCACCCCAGTTAAAATGGCTGTTATGAAAAAGATGACAAACATAATAAATCCTGGTAAGAGATGCAGTGACAGAGGAATGCCTGTACACTGTTGGTGAGAATCAACAGGGAATTCTTGAAACATTTTCTATCTTCAAACATAAGAATAGCTTTTGGAGAAACAAAGCCTCTTAAATACCTGAAACTGGAATATGAAATTCTGAATATTGCCACTGTTGGAAACATAATGACCTGAGAAATACATAAAACCAGTTATGTAACGTGCAAAAATCTATATTTTTATTTTTTGTTGTGTTGTTGTTCATGACCCCAAAAGTCGTAAACTTTCATCAGCATCTAGGACAGGGCATGACACAAAGTAGATGCACAGTAAATAAGTGTTGAATGAATAACTATAAATGGAAAATAAAACAGAAGTCTGTGAGTCTCCTATTAAGAGGCCAATTGGACCATCCAAATTGCCTGAGTTTCTTCAATCATTTAAAAAACTTTTTGTATTCATTGTTAAGTATTTGTTTATTTGTTTTATATTGTTTTTATTGTGAAGCATAACACACAGAAAATACATACAGAATATAAACACATACAGTTCATTAATTTGTAATCACACAATGAAAACATGGGTATCTGCCTTCTGGGTTAGGGAATAGAAAATTGTTACTACTTCAGAACTCTCCCTAGTATGCCACTAAGATATTGAATATCATAAGCTTTATGATATTAACTTCCTTATTTTTCTTTACAGTTTTACCCCCAAGCATGCATCACAAAACACTATAGTTTAGTTGTGCCTGACTTTTGACATACATGTAGTGAAATCATACAGTATGCATTGTCATCCACAATTAAATTTCTGCAAGTCATCTATATTATATAGTGTAAAAGTTAATTTAATTGCTGTATAGCAGGGAGTGTCAAACTTTTTATTAAAGGGCCAGGTAAAAAATAGTATAGGCTTTGTGAGCAAGAAGCAAAGTTGAAACTATTATGTATATAACCATTTAAATAATAATTACCTAAAAATGCATAAACCATTCTTAGCCTATGGGCTATAAAAAACAGACAGCTAGCTAAATATGGTTCAAGGTCTACAGTTTGATAATCCATGCTGAATAATTTTGCTTTATATAAATATATCAACATTTATTTATGCCTTTTACTTTTGATGACATTTGGGTTATTTCCAGTGCAAGGCTTTTACAAATGATACCACTATGAACACCCTCTATATATGACTCTTGGAGAACATAAGTACAGATTTCTGTTGTGCATGTGCGACATTTCTTGTAGTGACATTTCTTGTTACTAGGTTATCCATATACTTTGACTTTGGTAGATAATGTCAAACCATGTTCTAAAGTTGTACCAATTTACATTTCTACCATAGTCTAGGAACTTTCATACCGTACTTTTTTTTCTTTAGCCTTTCACATTCAGTCAAAACACTATTTTCCAAAGTTACTTAGATCCGCTTATTTTTCTCCTTATCCCCTTCATCAAGGTTAGATCATATATATACAACACAGTAAAATTCATTTGTCACAGTATGCATTTTATCCTGTAATCCCTAAAATCTTGGTTGATTTTTTTTAAGTTTGTATACAGTAAAGTTTACTCTGCATGAGTTTTAATACATACATGGAGTCACGTATTCCCCAACACAGTACCCTAGAGAAGAAGAGTTCCATTACCCTAAAGATTTCTTTGTGTGGTCTTTTGTAGTCAACCACTCCCCCTTTTCCCAATGCCTGGCAACCATTGATATGGTTTCCATCTATAGATTTTTTTTCTTTTCCAGAATTTTATTTGAACAAAATCATGTAATATGTGGTCTTTTGGCTCTGAGTTCTTTCATTTTACAAAAAGCATTTAGTGTTCATCCATACTGTTATATAAATCAATTGATTATTTATTTCTACTGCCCATTGGATGGATGTATCAGTTTTTTATCCACTCAACTGATGAAGGACATTTTAATTGTTTCCAGTTTTGGTAGATTATGAATGAAACTGCTATGAACTTTTGTTTATGAATTTTTTGTGAACAGTTTACTCGGGTAAGTACCTAGAAATAAGATTTCTCCTTTTGAAACTTTGTGAGAAACTGCCAAACTATTTCCCAATATGGTTTATCATTTTCTATCCCCACCAGCAAGGAATGAGAGTTCCTGTTCTTGTTTTTCCACTCCCTTGCCAGCATTGAGAATTATCAATTTGTTTCATTTTGATAATTCTAATAAATGTGTAGTGGCCTCTCATTGCTATTTTAATGTGTATTTCCCTAATGATAAGCAATATCCTTGATTGCCATTCATATATCTTCTTTGTGAAGTGCCTGTTTAGATATTTTGCACATTTTTAATTGAATTATTTTACTGAGTTTTAAACATTTTTTATATATTCAAGATGTAAGTTTTATAGCAGACATGCAATTTGAAAATATTTCTCCCTTGACTGTATTTTCAATCTTTAATAGTACTTTTGCAAAGTAAAAATTTTTAATTTTGATAAAGTCTCATTTGCAATTTTTATCTCTTACAAGTGATACTTTTGGTCTTTCATCATAAAACTCATTGCCTATCCAAAAGTCATACAAGTTTCTTAAATAGGACTCAGATTCATGTGTCCTCATTATTGTACAAATTGTGTGCTAGAATGCCTATATTTGGGCTGTCCAGAGAAACATACTGTTAGGGTCTAACCCATCCAAGTCAGAGTTACCAACAACTCTAGAATTTTTGATTGAAAAAAATAATTTTTCAACAGTTTTTATCTCATAAATTACTAGACCTGATATTTTAGTTCTTAATATAAGCACCTTTATCACTTTTTCAATGCTTTTAGTGATAATCTACAGCAACTTTAATGAGGGTATTGATCATTTATGGGATAACTGGTAGAGCTATGCAGAACTCGACAGGTCTATTTTTTAAAACATTACTAATACTTCTTATTTCAGTTAATACATTTAGTAGTAGTGCCAAAAGTATTCCTTAGTACGTTCACATGGTAGAAGCTACATTTATTAACTGCTTCATTTAATTAATTTTATACTCAGAGACTTTCCAAGTTGTGAATTCGATTATTTATGATCAATTTCTTGTGTATAAATCTCAACTTGGCTAGGCGCCGTGGCTAACACCTGTAATCCCAGCATTTTGGGAGGCTGAGGTGGGCAGATCATGAGGTCAAGCGATCAAGACCATCCTGGCCAACCTGGTGAAACCCCGTCTCCTCTAAAAATACAAAAGATTAGCTCACGTGCTGGCACGCACCTGTAGTCCTAGTTACTCAGGAGGCTGAGGCAGGAGGACCACTTGAACTCAGGAGGCAGAGGTTGCAGTGAGCCGAGATCGTGCTACCGTACCTCAGTCTGGCAACAGAGCGAGACTCTGTCTAAAAAAAAAATCTCAACTTAACCTTGAAGATGTACTTGGAAACATTATTGGGATACTATTCCATAGAGACTGGATTTGGAAATGAGAGCCATCTTAGGTTTGGTGTGGCAGTTTGAGAGAATCTACAGCTATTTGTTTAACTATTAACATATATCTGTTTCCTCCATTTAAGTGCTCTAGGGTTGTTTTTAACATGTAAACGGAGCCTTTTATATAGTATGAGCTTTACAAATATTTGTTAAATTTTAGTTTCAACTTCAAAGTAACATCAAGTGTGTGATATATGTTCCAATAATTGTATTATAGATGGCTTTGATATGGATTTGAAGTACTCCGTGGTGAAAAGAAGAAATACAGATGCTGCTTTTCATTCTTTTAGTCTCTGTGGAATCAAACATGGCCCAAATCTGATCATATTCATGAATCGAAGCCTGATTTGGAAATTTTAAGTGAGTGGTATCCGAAAATAATAATCCATGTCTAAACATATAAATAGATAGAATAAATTACAATCCACATAGCATAATTTTATTCATTGCTGAGCAAACCCATAATCTTATCAATGACTTGCTACCTTACTCACTAGATGGCCAAAATTTTAACTTAAGTGCATCATGCCTTTGTATTAAGACTTTAATGTATTTTTAAAATTAAATTAGCCAATGAGAGGTATTTTAAGCTGTTTTAAGTCACTTACATCTTATTGTGACTGAGATTACAAGTTTAGGCTTTGGTAGAGGAGAGAAAACCAAAACTATTTTGTATCTAAGTGATAGGAAATGGGCAAGAGGAGGATAAATAATAGAGAGACAGGGCTCCAGGGAATCAAGTTTTACTCGGTCCACAATTAATATTTGAAGTAGTCCTTTTGGGCTTTCAAAAATGATAAAAAGTTGAACCTTTAGTTTCATTTGCTTCAAAAATAAAGAACATGAGTTCTTTATGTTGTTCTATCTCCTACAGCTCTTGCAGCTTCCTGGGTGCTTATTAATTCATGCTTAGACTATGGAGTAAGCAGCCTATGGCTTCAACTTTATAACTAAATGCTACTATATATGTATGTTTATTTATCAAAGATGCCAAATTAATAATAGTTAAACAGTTAATTTGAAATCAGTGACATACTAGGTAATTTTAATGTGACACTTTTCAGTAACAATGCATAAAAAGATTACAGGCAGATTTATCAGGATACTAGAGTAATTATTCTTGCTGGTTTGTGGATACTTCTATTTTCTTGTGTTTACTTTTATTGACTTTTAAAATTTACTACAATAAGCATGACATTATTAATTCTATAGGAATATTCATTTAGGCTTAAACATTAATTTAGGTTTAAAATTCATATATTGGAAGTTTCTTATTCCAGTCTCTAAAGAGAATAAGTATGTAAGATATGAGAATGAGTATATAAGATATGAGTATATAACTGTGGTATATAAGTTGTCATCCATAGCTACACAATAATGGTGGGTAACTTCAATACCCCACTGACAGCCTTGGACAGATCTTTGAGACAGAAAACTAACAAAGAAATTCTGGACTTAAATTTATCACTTGACCACCTGGACCTAACATCTTCAGAATACTCTACAAATAAACCACAGAATATACATTCTTCTCATTTGCACACAGAACATATGCCAAGATCAACCATATACTCTGTCATAAAATAAGTCTCAATAAATTTAAAAAACTGAAATTATAGCAACCATATCCTTGAATCACAGTGGAACAGAAATAGAAATGAACACCAAGAAGATCGCTCTTCATATCAAACAATTACATGGAAATTAAACAACATAGATCTGCATGACTTTTGGTAAACATCAAAATTAAGGCAGAAAAGAAAAAAAAGTTCTTTGAAATAAATGAAAGCAGAGACACAATATACCAAAATCTGGGATGCAGCAAAACTAGTGTTAAGAGGAAAATTTATAATGCTAAACACCTACCTCAGAAAGTTAGGAAGATCTCAGATTAATAATCTAGCCTGCATAGTATTCCATGGTGTATATGTGCCACATTTTCTTAATCCAGTCTGTCACAGATGGACATTTGGGTTGATTCCAAGTCTTTGCTATTGTGAATAGTGCTGCAATAAACATATGTGTGCATGTGTCTTTGTAGTAGAATAATTTATAATCCTTTGGGTATATACCCAGTATGCAGCCATAAAAAAGGATGAGTTTGCATCCTTTGTAGGGACATGGATGCAGCTGGAAACCATCATTCTTAGCAAACTATCACAAGAAGAGAAAACCAAACACCGCATATTCTCACTCATAGGTGGGAACTGAACAATGAGATCACTTGGACTCGGGAAGGGGAACATCACACCTATCATGGGGAGGAGGGAGGGGGGAGGGATTGCACTGGGGAGTTATACATGATATAAATGATGAATTGATGGGTGCTGACGAGTTGATGGGTGCAGCACACCAACATGGCACAAGTATACATATGTAACAAACCTGCACGTTATGCACATGTACCCTAGAACTTAAAGCATAATAAAAATAAAATAAAAAGAATAATAATAATAATAATAATAATCTAGCCTGGAGGAATTGGAAAAACAGAAATAAACTAACCCCAAAGCTATCAAAATAAAATAAAAAAAACTTAAATCAGAGCAGAAAAATTGATCCATGCAAAGAATCAGACACCAAAAGTTGGTTCTTTGAAAGCATAAATTCGATTGATAGACCACTAGCTAGATTTACAAAGAAAAAAAGAGAGAAGATCCAACTAAGCACAATCAGAAATGACAAAGATGACTGTGCTATTACATTTTTGTGTTGCTGTAAAGAAATACCTGAGGATGGGTAATTTGTAAACAAAAGAGGTTTAATTATCTCACAATTCTCTGAGCTATAAAGGAAGCATAGTGCTGGCCTCTGCTCAGCTTCTGATGGGACCTTAGGAAGCTTAAAATCATGGCATAAGGTGGAGGGTAAGCAGGTACATCACGTGGCAAGGGTGTGAGCAAGAGAAAGAAGACGTAGGTCCCAGAATCCCTTAAGCAATCAGATCTTGCATGAACTAACTCAGTGAGAACTCACTCATCACCAAGGGGATGGTGCTAAGCCATTCATGAGGGGTCTGCTGCCATAATCCAATACCTCCAACTATTCCCCACATCCAACATTGGAGGTCACATTTCAACATGAAATTTGAGGGAGATAAACATCTAAACAGTATCAGTGACATTACAATGGAGCCCGCAGAAATATGAAAGATCCTCAGAGACTATTATGAGCCACCTCTATGCACACTATCTAGAAAATCTAGAGGAAATTGATAAATTTTTGGAAAAACATAATCTCCCAAGATCGAATCAGGAAGAGAATGAAACCATGAACAGAGAAATATCAATTTCTGAAACTAAATCAATAATAAGAAATTTAACAATAAAAATAAAGCCCCGGATGAGATGGATTTATAGCTAAATCCTACCAGGGGTACAAGGAAGGCCTAGTACCAATTCTACTGAAACTATTCCAAAAAATTGAGGAGGAGGGACTCCTCCCTAATTCATTCTCAGAAGTGAGCATCACCCAGATACCAAAACCTGGCTAAGCCACAACAACAGCAACAAGAAAAAAACTACAGGCCAATATCTCTGATGAACATAGACACAAAAAGGATACTCAACAAAATACGAGTAAATTTGATCCAGCAGCAATCAAAATAATTCACCATGATCAAGTAAGCATTCCTTCATGGGATGCAAGCTTGGTTCAACATACGCAAATCAATCAATGTGATCCACCCCATAAAGAGAATTAGAAACAAAAGCCATATGATCATCTCAATAGATACAGAGAAAGCTTTCAACAAACTCCAACATCCCTTCATAATAAAAACCATCAACAAACTATGCATCAAAGGAGAATAACTCAAAATAATAAAAAGCCATCTATGACAAATCCATAGCTAACATCACACTGAACAGGCAAAAGCTGGAAGCATTCTCCTTGAGAACTGGAACAAGACAAGTATGCCCACACTCACCATTTCTGTTCAATACAGTACTGGAAGTCCTAGTCAGAGCAATCAGTCAAGAGAAAGAAATAAAAGTCATTTAAACAGAAATAGAAGAAATCAAACTATTTCTCTTCCTTGATGATATCATTCTATACCTAGAAAACCCTAAAGATTCTGCCAAAGTGTCTTGAAACTGAAAAACAATTTCAGTAAAGTTTTAGAATACAAAATCAATGTATAAAAATCAATGGCATTTCTATACATCATTCAAGTTGACGTCCAAATCAAAAATTCAATTCCATTTACAATAGCCACAAAACAATAAAATACCTGGGAATACATCTAACCAAGGAGGAAAAAAATCTCCATAAGAGAACTATAAATCATTGATGAAAGAAATCATAGATGACACAAATAGAAAAACATCCCATGTCCATGAATTGGAAGAATCAGTATTATTGAAATGGCCATATTGCCCAAAGTAGTCTACAGATTTAAGGCTAGTCTTATCAAACTATTGATGTCATTTCTAACAGAATTAGGAAAAACTATTCAAAATTTCATCTGGAACTAAAAAAGAACCTGAAAAGCCAAAGCAATCCTAAGCTTAAAAAAGAAAACTGGAGGCCAGGTCCAGTGACTCATGCCTGTAATCCCAGCCCTTTGGGAGGTCGAGGCAGGCAGATAATAAGGTCAAGATTGAGACCATCCTGGCCAAAATGGTGAAACCCCATGTATACTCAAAATACAAAAATTAGCTAGGTGTGGTGATACATGCCTATAGTCCCAGCTACTTGGGAGGCTGAGGCAGGAGAATCATTTGAACCTCGGAGGCAGAGGTTGCAGTGAGCCAAAATTGTGCCACTGCATTCCAGCCTGGGTGATAGAGTGAGACTCCGTCTCAAAAAAAAAAAAAAAAAAAAAAAAAAGAAAGAAAATTGGAGGCATCACATTACCTGGTATCAAACAATTCTATAAGGCGACAGTAACCAAAAGAGCACAGTACTGGTATGAAAACAGGCATATAGATCATTGGAACAGAATAGAAAACTCAGAAATAAAGCCATACACTTAAAACTATCTGATCTTTGACAAGAACAACAAAAGTAAACATTGGGGAAAGGACTCTTTATTCAAAAAATGGTGCCTGGATAACTGGCTAACCATATGCAGAAGAATGAAACTGAACCTTTTTCACTGTATACAAAAATTAACTCAAGATGGATTAAAGATTTAGATGTGAGACCTCAAATTATAAAAGTCCTGGAAGAAAACCTTGGGAATACCCTTCTTGACATTGGCCTTGGCAAAGAGTTTTTGACTAAGTGTTTACAAGCAATTGCAACAAAAACAAAAATTGATAAGTCAGACCTAATTAAACTAAAGACCTTCTATATAGCAAAGGAAACTATCAACAGGGTAAACAAATAACTTACAGAATGGGGGAAAATATTCAAAAACTATGCATCTGACAAAGATCTAATATCCAGAATCTACAAGGAATATAGACAAATCAATAACCCCATTAAAAATTGGCAGCAGACATGAGCAGACGCCTCTCTAAAGAAGACATGAGTGGCCAACAAACATGTAAAAAAATCATCATTCCTACCAATCATCAGAGAAATGCAAATCAAAACAACAGTGACACCAGTTAGAATGCTAGTACTAAAATTCTTACACCAGTCACAATGACTGGTATTAAAAAGTCAAAAAACAACAGATGCTGGAAAGGCTGTGAAGAAAAGGGAATGCTTTACACTGTTGGTGGGAAAGTAAATTAGTTCAGCCACTGTGGAAAGCAGTTTAGAGATTTTGCAAAGAACTTAGAACTGCCATTTTACTCAGTTATCCCATTACTGGGTTTGTATCTAAAAGAAAACACATTGTTCTGCTAAAAAGATACATACACTCATGTATTCTTCACAGCACTATTTACAATAGCAAAGACATGAAATGAACCTAGGTGCCCATCAACAGTGAATTGGATAAAGAATATGTGGTACATATACAGAATGGAATACTATGCACCTATAAAAATCAATGTAATCATGTCCTTTGCGGCAACATGGATGCAGCTGGAGGCCATTATCCTAAGCAAATTAATGCAGGAACAGAAGACCAAAACTGCATATTCTCAATAATAAGTAAGAACTAAACACTGCATACTCATGGACATAAAGTTGGCAAGAGTAGACACTGGCGACTACTGGAGGGCAGACCGAGGAGAGCTGGGTTGAAAAACTACCTACTGGGTACTATGCTCACTATCTGGGTGATGGGATCATTCATACTCTAAACCATCTCAGCATCACACAACATACCCGTGTGACAAACCTACTTATGTACCCCCTAAATCTGAAATGAAATTTGAAATTATATAAAAGATAATTTTTCATTTATGTTTTTACTGAAGCTTCTGAAGTACAAAGATATCCCTAGAATATCATGTCATATAGGCGTTAATTTCCATGTTATGAATTCACCAGTAAAGTTGTTCCAACAGAGAAGTAAACAACAAGGTAATGTTATTCAGGTAAAAGTAGAGAGGGAAAAGAAACATGGGAACCATTTCAGCAGCCAAATGGTGCTAGAGCCCAAGCATGAGTTATTAAAGGCTGGTGGTTCCTCTCTCCTGACCCACTTCCATTCTTGTCCCTGATGCTCCAGGATATCAGTTTTTTTCTTTTTTGACCATATACAGGTAAGGAAAACCCATTTATGAACTATTTTATTTCCAAATTTTAAAAATGTCAATTGATATAGGCTATGATTTACAGTAGTGCTTAATCTATTTAAGTTTTTGTATCAAATTCCAACTTAAGATGCAAGCCTGAAGCCTATCTAATGCCAAATGTAAATGCAAGTGCTAGTTTCAAAGGGCAAGTTTCAAAGAAAGACAAGTAGAAGAAAAGTATTTTAATTGCTATCTAAAAGGAGGCTGTGTTCTTGGGTTAATATTTTGTTGATGTATTTGGGGTAGAAACAGAGAGAGAGAAATAATTATGTAATTGTTAAGCTGCTTTCTAAAATTCCAGGGCTCCTTAACTGCGAAAACCTTTTGTTTTTCTCTGAGGAAATGAGAACATTTAGGCAAGAATCAGAGACAAGATTGAGAGACTGAATGGAGCAAAATACAGAGAGAGCTGAGACCAATTGAAACTGAAGGGATTTCAGTAATGGGGAATTTATTTAGTTTCACTGCTTGTGGAGATATATAAATTCCTCTTTTCCATATTTCCATGAAGTCTCCATAAAATTTCTATTGAAATCTGTATGAGTTTGCTAGGGCTGTCATAACGGTGCCACAAACTGAGTGGCTGAAGTAATAGAATGAATTGTCTCACAATTATGGAAGTCTGAGATCAATGCGTTGGAAGGGCCACACTCTCTTTGAAGATACCAAGAAAGGATCTATACCAGTCCTTTCTCCTTGGCTTGTGGCAGTGTACTTGTCTGGTTTTGTGTTCAAATTTTCCCCTTTTGATAAGGACAGCAGTTGTATTGGATTAGGGTCTGTGCTAAGTATTGCATTTTAATTTGATTGCTTATTTAGAGAGCTGATCTCTAAACAAAGTCTGGAAACTGTGGAGTTTAATATTCAAAATATCTTTTTAGGAGGATACAGCTTAACCTATTGTTGCAGGAATGAGGAGGTCCAGAGAGACCACGGCGTACATACAGAAGAATTTATTGAGTCCCCTCAGAACCAGCAGATTAACATCTGAAAACTGGGCAAAGAACAAAGACAGCACTTGACTTTTATACACACTTCTAAAAGGGGGTGGGTTAGCTTGAAACAAGCTTATAGTGGCGGGAAGCGTAGTGACATGAAAGCAAGGATACAGAGGCAGAACAAAGGCAGTTAATCAAATTGTGACAGGAGCAAAACCCAGAATTACATATGACTCTTGCTATGAAGCCCAGATGGCTGTTATCTAGGCTTGCTCAAAAGAGCCTTGCACAGGCTTATCTCATAACCTTTGCTATGGTGCCCAGACGGCTGAAGCCCAGGCCTGCTCAGGCATGTCTTATAACTTTCACTGTACTTCTCAGATAAAACAGAATACTCAAAGTTACTAGTTACAGAAAACAGGAATCTATAAACTCAAAAAATGTACAGAGAAAGGTACAATCCCACGGAGGAGGGTGGGATTTGAGGGGAAACATTACTTATTCTTATGTTGAGGGAGTGCTGGGAGAGCCTCCAGAGGACATTTCTTTGAGCCTCAGCTTGATAACGTTATCAAGACTTCACCTGGGTCTGGGCTTTGCCTACTACCGGATTTGGATGAGTCAGCCTAATATAGAAAACTTGTTTGTTTTTCTCTTTTTTAATTTTGTTTCTCTTCTGTCTCTAATTTCCACCTCACTATAACAATCTGCCCTCTGTGCCCCACCCCAAATTCAAGTCTTTCCAAGGTGCAAAATATGTTCATTCCAACAAAAACGTTAATAATCCCAGCATTAACTCTCTTGGGCCAAAAATCTCACTAAAATTTCATCAACTCAGCACCTCAAATCTCAATATCTAAACCATTGAAATAAACTGGAGTATGATTTTGGGGAAAAAGATTTGAAATTGTCTGTTTCCAAAATAAAATGGAACAGGTATAGGATACATATGTCTATTCCAAAAGGGAAAAATAGAAAAAGAGATACACACGAGAGAGAGAGAGAGAGAGAGATCATGGTCCCAAGAAAATTCCAAATCTAGCAATCTAATCAAATTTTATTAGATTCTAAGGCTAGGGCATAATCCTCTTTGGCTTGATGCTCTGTCCTCTAAGCCCACCAGGGTGACAGCCCCACCCTCATGATCAGTTTTTGCTTTTCTTGAAAGATAACACAAATTCATATTCAAGTAGCTTTATAAAACCATTTCTTTCCTGTAGAATCCCTGAAGTCCAAAAGCCTTCTTTCATTTCAGCCTCTCCCTTATTTCTTCAGTGCAAGCTGGCAGTGTTTCTCTTAAGATTGTTGACTACAACCACAAGTAACATACCTAATCTTTTTAAAACAGGGTTGTCAACCACAAGCTTGAAGTTCTCTCTAGAGCATGTTTTCTCATTTTTTTTTTTTTTGCAATATGAATAGGTAGAGAATTGTACAAATCTTCCAGTTCTAGTTTCTCTCTGCTTAACATTCAATTCTTCAATTATCTCTCTTCTCTCACAGTTTATCATAAGCAGAAAGGAGAAATTAGGTAATACCTTCAACACTTCACTTAGAAAACTCCTCTAAATATCAAAGTTCATCACTTACAAGTTTACGTTCCACAAAACAGTGGAACACAATTCAGCCAGGTAGTGTACTACTTAATGATAAGGATTGCCTTCTTTTCCAATTTTCAATAACATGTTTCCAATGTCCATCTGATACTTTATAAGAAGCACCTTTAATATTCATATTTCTAGTAACAGCCTCCAAGGGCAAACTCTGCTTTTTATATTATGCACCTTGAAACTCTCTTAGCCTCTACCCATCTTTCATTTCCAAAGCTATTTTCACATTTTGAGATTTTTTTCTATTGCAACACTCCACTTCCTATTACCAAAATTTGTATTAGAGTTTTAAGATTGAAATTTGCAGAGCAGACCAGATGGGCTGGAAACTTGTGCAGTTTTTATACTGCCGTCTTAAAACCAAAACACTTTTTCTCTGGGAAACATCAGTATTTTTTCTTAAGGCCTTTCACCAATTGGATGAGGTCTACTCACATTAGAGAGAATAATCTGCTCTCTTTGAAGTCTACTGATTTAAATTATTAATTTCTGATGAGATTAAAAACTTAGGTAGAATATACTTCCACAGCCACATCTTCACTGGTGTTTGAGAAAACATCTGGGTACCACAGCCTAACCAAGTTAATATATTATATTAACCAGCACACACTCCAGTGTTGGGAACAGGCCCCCAAAAATCTGGCCATAAACTGTCCCCAAAACTGGCCATAAACAAAACCTCTGCAGCACTGTGACATGTTCATGATGGCCATAATGCCCACACTGGAAGGTTAAGGGTTTACTGGAAGAAGGGCAAGGAACACCTGGCCCACCCAGAGCGGAAAACCACTTAAAGGCGTTCTTAAACCACAAACAATAGCGTGAGTTATCTGTGCCTTAAAGACATGCTCCTGCTGCAGATAACTAGTCCAACCCATCCCTTTATTTCAGCCCATCCCTTGGTTTCCCATAAGGGATACTTTTAGTTAATCCAATATCAATAGAAACAATGCTAATGACTGGCTTGCTGTTAATAAACATGTGAGTAAATCTTTGCTTGAGACTCTCAGTTCTGAAGGCTATGAGACCCCTGATTTCCCACTTCACACCTCTATATTTCTGTGTGTGTGTCTTTAATTCCTCTAGCAGTGCTCTGTTAGGGTCTTCCTGACCAAGCTGGTCTTGGCAAGTGGCACTCATTTGTCGGAGCTTGAATCCAGGTCGAAGGGTTGCTGGAGCAACAGTTGGAGAATGTGAAACTAAGCTGGAAGACACCCGAGTACTCTTAAAGCAATTCCCTTGGTGAGTAACAAGGTGAGCTCAGAAGCATCAGGGTAATAATGGGACAAGTATGGGCTCTGGTTCATTCCACTTTGGAACTTTTTCACACTAGTGAGGAGAAAGGAGAGCATAATGAAGTAACAGAAGAGGTTACATAGCAGGTTTGTTTGCCAGCTAAAGCTAAAGAGGCAAAGGAGGGAGAGGTTCATCCCTACCCTTCTGCACTCCCTCATTATTATTTTGAAAAAAAGAGTGGCCTGACCCTCCACATCTTTATTTTCCAGAGGACGCTGGGCAAAAAGTAGTTGCCCCAGTGACTGTTTGAGCAGCACCTCAAGCAACCGCTCTTAGTTCTATTCAGTCAGGAATTCAGCAAGCTAGATGAGAGGGTGATTCAGAGGCTTGGCAGTTCCCTGTTAGAATATACCCCCCAGATCAACAGGGAAACATTATAGCTACATTTGAGCCTTTTCCTTTTAAATTAGTCAAAGAATTTAAACAAGCTCTTCTTACTAAAGAAGAATGTAGAAATAATCAGCTAGTCAGGCATCCAGATAGGGGAAAAAAGAAAACTGCTGAGTCTGAAATATGTCCAAAATGTAAAAAAGGAAAATGCTGGGATAATCAGTGTCACTCTAAGTTTAATAAAGATGGGAACGTGATTTTGGGAAATGCCTTGTGGGGCCTGTCCCGGGCCCCATTCCAAATGGAGCATTTCCAGCTCAGGCCATTCCCTCACCCCCGTACAATGTCTCTCCCCTGCCACAGCCAGTAGTGCCACAGTAGATTTATGCTGCATAAAAGCTGTGAGCCTTCTGCCTGCAGAACCCCCACAAAAGGTCCCAACAGGAGTCTGTGTACCCTTGCCAGTTCGGATGATAGGATTGCTTTTAGGAAGGTCTAGTTGAAATTTAAAAGGGGTACAAATACATACAGCTGTTATTGATTCAGATTATAATGGGGAAATTCAAATTGTTATATCTGCTTCTGCTCCCTGGAAAGTAGAGCGAGGAGAGTGCATAGCACTGCTTCTGATTGTGCTATATGTGGAAATGGGAAAAAGTGAAATGAAATGAACAGGAGGATTTGGAAGCACAAATAAACAAAGCAAGCAGCTTATTGGGTATATCAGATTATTGATAAATGTCCTAAATGTGAAATAACTATTCAGGGTAAGAAATGTAAAGGTTTGGTAGATATAGCAGTGGACATTTCAATCATTTCTCTACAAAACTGGCCGTCTGCATGGCCAATTCAACCAGCTCAATTTAACACACTTGGAGTTGGTAAAGCCCCTGAAGTATATCAAAGTAGCTATATTTTGCATTACAAAGGGCCCAATGAACAACCTGGGACTATTCAACCAATTATAACTTCTGTACCTATAAATTTATGGGGAAGACATTTATTGCAATAATGGGGAGCACAAATTCTAATTCCAGAACAATTATATAGCCCTCAAAATCAACCTATGATGCATGAAATGGGGTATGTCCCTGGTATAGGACTAGAAAAAAAATTACAAGGTTTGAAAGAATCATTTCAATTGGAAAGACAAAGTTCCTGTCAAAGATTAGGACATCATTTTTGATGGCGGTCATTGTTAAGCCTCCAGAACCTATATCTTTAAAATGATTAACAGATAAGCCAATTAGGATAGAACAATGACTGCTAAGTAAAGAGAAATTGGAGACATTAAAGGAATTAGTTACTGAACAATTAGAAAATGATCACATAGCTCCAACATTTTCCCCTTGGAATTCTCCAGTTTTTGTAATGAAGAAAAAATCAGGTAAATGGAGAATATTAACTGACTTAAGAGCCATCAATTCAGTTATAAAACCTATGGAACCATTACAGCCAGGATTGCCTTCTCCTGCTATAATACCAAAAAATTGGCCTTTAATAGTCATAGATTTAAAAGACTGTTTCTTTATAGAAGCATGACTTACAATCCTTTGGGTATATCCCCAGTAATGGGATGGCTGGGTCAAAGGGTATTTCCAGTTGTACATCCTTGAGGAATCGCCACACTGTTGTCCATAATGGTTGAACTAGTTTACAGTCCCACCAACAGTGTAAAAGGGTTCCTATTTCTCCACATCCTCTCCAGCACCTGTTGTTTCCTGATTTTTTTAATTATTGCCATTCTAACTGGTGTAAGATGTTATCTCATTGTGGTTTTGATTTGCATTTCTCTGAATGCGAGTGATGATGAGCATTTTTTCATGTGTCTGTTGGCTGTATGAATGTCTTCTTTTGAGAAGTGTCTGTTCATATCCTTTGCCCACTTTTTGATGGGGCTGTTTGTTTTTTTCTTGTAAATTTGATTAAATTCTTTCTAGGTTCTAGATATTAGCCCTTTGTCAGATAAGTAGATTGCAAAAATTTTCTCCCATTCTGTAGGTTGCCTGTTCGCTCTGATGGCAGTTTCTTTTGCTGTGCAGAAGCTCTTTAGTTTAATTAGATCCTATTTGTCAATTGTGGCTTTTATTGTCATTGCTTTTGGTGTTTTAGACATGAAGTTCTTGCCCATGCTTATGTCCTGAATGGTATTACCCAGGTTTTTTCCTAGGGTTTTTATGGTATTAGGTCTAACATTTAAGTCTCTAATCCATCTTGAATTAATTTTCATATAAGGAGTAATGAAAGGACCCAGTTTCAGCTTTCTACTTATGGCTAGCCAATTTTCCCAGCACCATTTATTAAATAGGGAATCCTTTCCCCATTTCTTGTTTCTCTCAGGTTTGTCAAAGATCAGATGGCTGTAGATGTGTGGTATTATTTCTGAGGGCTTTTTTCTGTTCCATTGGTCTATATCTCTGTTTTGGTACCACTACCATGCTGTTTTGGTTACCATAGCCTAGTATAGTTTGAAGTCAGGTAGTGCGATGCCTCCAGCTTTGTTCTTTTGGCTTAGGATTGTCTTGGCAATGTGGGGTCTTTTTTGGTTCCATATGAACTTTAAATCAGTTTTTTTCCAATTCTGTGAAGAAACTCATTGGTAGCTTAATGGGGATGGCATTGAATCTATAAATTACTTTGGGCAGTATGACCATTTTCACAATATTGATTCTTCCTATCCATGAGTATGGTATGTTCTTCCATTTGTTTGTGTGTTTGTGTCCTCTTTTATTTCACTGAGCAGTGGTTTGTAGTTCTCCTTGAAGAGGTCCTTTACATCCCTTGTAAGTTGGATTCCTAGGTATT
>NW_012118454.1:278547-285746 GCF_000951035.1 Colobus angolensis palliatus
TGAATACGCTTGATTTCTTTCTCTTGCCTGATTGCCCTAGCCAGAACTTCCAACACTATGTTGAATAGGAGTGGTGAGAGAGGGCATCTCTGTCTTGGGCCAGTTTTCAAAGGCAATGCTTCCAATTTTTGCCCATTCAGTATGATATTGGCTGTGGGTTTGTCATAAATAGCTCTTATTATTTTGAGATATGTTCCATCAATAGCAAAGACTTGGAATCAATCCAAATATCCATCAGTGACAGACTGGATTAAGAAAATGTGGCACATATACACCATGGAATACTATGCAGCCATAAAAAAGGATGAGTTCTTTCCTTTGTAGGGACATGGATGCAGCTGAAAACCATCATTCTCAGCAAACTATCACAAGAACAGAAAACCAAATACTGCATGTTCTCACTCATAGGTGGGAATTGAACAATGAAATCACTTGGATACAGGAAGGGGAGCATCACACACCAGGCCCTTTTTTGGGGAGGGGTAAGGAGGAGGGATAGCATTAGGAGATATACCTCCTGTAAATGACGAGTTAATGGGTGTAGCACATCAACAAGGCACATGTATACATATGAAACAAACCTGCATGTTGTGCACATGTACCCTGGAACTTAAAGTATAATAATAGTAATAATAATAATAATAATAAAAAGACTCTTTCTTTACTATCCCTTTAGCTGAGCAAGACAGCGAATGGTTTGCATTTACAATTCCTGCAGTAAACAACCTGCAGATGCTAAAATTTTTCATTGTTTTACAGATGGGTCTAGTAATGGTAAAGCTTCTTATTCTGGCTCAAAAAGTATAGTTTTTCCAGATACCCTATACTTCAATTAAAAAAGCGGAGCTTGTAGCTCCAACTGAGATATTGACTGCTTTTAATATGCCTATTAATGTGATTTCTGATTCTTCATACATGGTTCATTCCACACAGTTAATTAAAAATTCTCATTTAGTATTTCACACAGATAAACAACTGATGACAAAAATAAAAAAGGGGGAGTAAAAGGGATTATGGGACAGCCCATACACAATTGAGTCTAGCATTATTAACTTTAAATTTTTTGATCCTGCCCAAAGGCCAGATGTTATCAGCAGCTGAACAGCATCTACAGAAACAAGCTGCAAAGACAGAAACAGAACAATTGGTTTGGTGGAGCAATCCGATAACAAAAATTTGGGAAACAGGTTAAATAATATCTTGGGGTAGAGGTTATACTTGTGTTTCTCCAGGAACAAATCAACAGCCGATTTGGATACCCTCAAGACACCCGAAACCTTATCATGAGCCAGATCCTGAGGACGAGATTCTGGGAGGATTCTGAGGACCCCTCAGTCGCAGCCATGTCAAGACTGATGCTGAGGCAGACCCCAACTGTCATGAGCAACACCCATTGAACACAGCCTCCCACCTGGGGATGGATCAAGAAGCTGTCACAGAAAGCAGAAGAAAACCTGAGGAAAGCAGGACAGCCAGTCACAATGAGTAATTCAATGGTAGCTATGATAGTGGTGATCACCACTGCCATAAGTATTTCCTCAATAAGGACTGACACAGAAAAAAATTATAATTATTGTGCATATTTATCCAATGATGATTGTGCTTTTAATCTGTGTTGTTTGTCATTGTATAGTCTGCAGATGCGGATCCTGACTCCTGCAAGAAGTAGCTCACTGTGACAAAGCTGCCCTTGCTTTTATCCCTTCCCAAATCGAAGAAGGGGGACATGCTGGGAACAAGCCTGTTTGGGGCCATAAACAAAATCTCTGTAGCACTGTGACATGTTCATGATGGCCATAATGCCCACACTGGAAGTTTAAGGGTTTACTGGAATAAGCACAAGGAACACCTGGCCCACCCAGGGCAGAAAACCGCATAAAGATGTTCTTTTTTTTTTTTTTTTGTGAGACAGAGTCTTGCTCTGTCGCCAGGGCTGGAGTGCAGTGGCCCGATCTCAGCTCATTGCAAGCTCCACCTCCTGGGTTCACGCCATTCTCCTGCCTCAGCCTCCAGAGTAGCTGGGACTACAGGCGCCCGCCACCTCGCCCGGCTAGTTTTTTGTATTTTTCGGTGGCTCAAGCCTGTAATCCCAGCACTTTGGGAGGCCGAGACGGGCGGATCACGAGGTCAGGAGATCGAGACTATCCTGGCTAACATGGTAAAGGCGTTCTTAAACCACAAATAGCATGAGCAATCTGTGCCTTAAAGACATGCTCCTGCTGCAGATAACTAGCCCAACCCATCCCTTTACTTCAGCCCATTCCTTGGTTTCCCATAAGGGATAATTTTAGTTAATCTAATATCAATAGAAACAATGCTAGTGACTGGCTTGCTGTTAATAAATATGTGAGTAAATCTCTGCTTGAGACTGTCAGCTCTGAAGGCTGTGAGACCCCTGATTTCCCACTTCACACCTCTATATTTCTGTGTGTGTGTCTTTAATTCCTTTAGCAGCACTGGGTTAGGGTCTCCCTGACTGAGCTAGTCTTGGCACTCCAACAGTACTATATACTTGAAATTCATTTTGTAATACAACACAGACTCAATCCTGCCATAAAATGAGTATAGGATGAGAACAGAAACTTCCCAGGGAAATGAGAACCTCTAAATCACCCACTTCTAAGTTGTGGGACTTTAAAAAAGTTACTCAACTTTCATGTTCTTTTCTTTTTAATTAGAAAAAAAAGGAAATACTGCTGTTGTGAAGATTAAAGTGGGTAATATATCTAAACTTCAAGGTACATAGCAGTACTCAAAATATGTTGATTTTATTTCTCTTTCCTTTAGTTTTAGACTCTGGAAATGAGAAAACATAAGCTTTGGAAATGAAATAATATAAGGATATTTACTATCTCTCATATTGATTACATTTAAAAATATGGTGACCCAATAGCTCCCCTAAAGTTATTAGCAAGAAACTATATAGATCAGTAATTAAATATTCAATAGGGCACTATGGATTCTGAATATGTGCTTGCTGAATGTTTTTTATGAGTCGGGTTAATCATTGAAAGGATATAATTAAAAATTCATGAGTAAAGCAGCTGAATAATCTTATAGGGTTGCATTATTTTAATCTTTGTCTAAAATGTGCATTAGATATTAATATTAGGTACTTATGACTTGCTGCTTATTAATTGAATGGACAAAACTTTAGGTTCACATATGGGAAAGCCCAGATATTTAGATTATTGTAGTGTTGTTTAGAATCACTGTGTATCAGGAAACATTTGAAATAAAGGCTCTGGAAGTACAGTTTAACAAATCAAATATAAAGTAATGGCAAATATCATGCGCAGAGTTTAGTATGCATCAGAAATTTTGCAAATTCCTTATCATCAGATTTCTAGGAATGATTTTGCACAATAGACTTCTCCCATATATAGAATTGTTTCTGTCCTAAAACTGAATTTCTTTTCAGATGGATATTCTAGTTAAATGCCCAGAGGCTACTATAAAGTGGAGTAAATAAGTAGACTCTTGAGATATTTATAAATTAGAATATATTTGTAGAAAAACAAGTGAAAATTCAATAAAAGTGTTGACATGCTGTCAAATAAATCAGTGAAAAATAGTCATCATATACCCAAAACTCAGAAATAATCACTATCATTCAAATCAACCATGATAAACAAAGATAAACAAGTGGAGAAAAGCTGAACCAGAATTTCTGAAAGCAATACTTCTGAGTCCTTCATGCCAGAAACAGCATTTTCATGAACAAGCTATGGAATTTATCTGAAATTTTCAAATAGGGCTCTTCCAATGAGCATTTTAGAAATGGCTTTCTCTAGGGTTACACTTAGGCTAGATGACAATTTTGCCTAAGGAATGAACTAAAGGCTGCAGGTTAAGCTCAGGTGTTCACACTTCAGAACACTGTTTTTGTTGCTTCTTACATTCAGCTTCTTAGACTTGAAATCCAAGGGTCATCTTGATTCCTCTCTTTCCCTTCTGCTCATACTATATATCCAATTCATCAGCAAATCCTGGCACTCTGCCTTCAACATCTATCTCAAATTAAACTGCTTTTCAACATTTTCACTCTGTCACTCTCTTCCCATGATTTACAGCAATCGCCTTCTAACTGGTCTCACAATTTTTAATCTTAACCATTCACTGTCTCTTCTCCATACAGCAGACTAGTGTACTTTAGAAATCAAACCATGTTTCCCTCTAGCACAAAATCTTCTGATGGTTTTCTATTACACTTCTAATAAAAATTTAAAATTCTTAACATGACTTTGAAAGGTCTACTTGATCTGGCCCTCTTCCTTCATCCCCTGCTTTCCCAATTGAGCTTACTCCACTCCAGCCTCTTAAGGATTAATTCTACCCCTTAAAGAAGCTAAACTTGATGGGGCGTGGTGGCTCATGCCTATAATCCCAGCACTTTGGGAGACCGAGGTGGGTGGATCATGAGGTCAAGGGATCGAGAACATCCTGGCCAACATGTTGAAACCCTGTCTCTACTAAAAATACAAAAAATTAGCTGGACGTGGTGGAGAGCACCTGTAGTCCCAGCTACTCAGGAGGCTGAAGCAGGAGAATGGTGTGAACTCAGGAGGCGAAGCTTGCAGTGAGCTGAGATCATGCCACTGCACTCCAGCCTGGGCAACAGAGCAAGATTCTGTCTCAAAACAAAACAAAACAAAAAAACAAAGACAAAACAAAACAAAAAAAAAGGAAGCTAAACTTATTATTCTTACTCTTTCATCTATCTGGATGCTCTATTTAGATTTTCACATAGGTTTCTCCTTTAAGTCAGTGAATTTTTCCCTTGCTTTCTCCCTTTCTATCCTTTAACTCACTTCATTTTTATGGCACTTACCATTATATGAAATTGTACTGTTTATTTATTGTTTACTGTTTATTGTGTGTCTTCTTCAACAGGAAATGAGCTCTCAATAAAGTGGTAAGTCTTTTAGGCTTTTATTCACTGATACATCCCAATTCCTGAAGTACCTGGTAATACTTACTGAACAAATGAAAGAAGAATGAATGAATGTCTGTGGAAATCCTAGGTGAAAGTAATGGATCATTGGCCCAGGGAATAATTATGATGAAATGAGCTCAAAGATTAAAACATGTTCAAGAAGTACAGGATTGAAATAAAAAATAAGTAGAACTACTCTAATATGAACTACCAGATCATGTCAAGACTCTTTCCTAAAGAGGCTATTTATAGTGACAAAAATTGAAATAACAGTAGCATTGATCACTGCTTTATTATAACTAGTTGTGAGATTTTTGCTTAAAAATTATGTTTCAACATAATGGAAAGTGTGTATGTATAAGTGTGTTTGTTTAATTTGCTTAGAAAATATCAGCCACAAATATGAAGGTGTGTCTTAAACTCAGGATTTGGGACTAGCCATTCAGTCCTTTCTTCTCTGGAATTTATATGTAATTTAAGAAATAGAAGCTTACTCTTAACATTTTTCCCAACTTAGATAATGGAAACTTGGAGCTGTCCTTTGCTCTTTCCCTCTGCTTGCATAATTGTACAAAGGAAAATTGAAGCCAGCTTGCAAAGAAGTAAAGTCAAGAAAAGGTGGGAGAGGGGAGAGGAGGGGAACAAGATGCCATCGTCTGAGTACTGGTATCTAGATCTGTCCTGAGACCAGCTCCACCTCTGTCCTCCCTAAGTCAATGAGGCAATTAATTCTATTTTTTAAAAAATGAATTTGCGTTGATTTTCTGTCACTTGTGACAAGAAGTCCTGAGTAACTAATTTAAAAAAGAATAATGTTCTTGATTGGATGCTTCAAATATTCTTCTGATATTTAGACAATATATGTTGATGGATATTATATTAGAATTAGACATTTTATGATGATAGAGCTCTTTAGAGCATATGTGTTCTAGGGTAGTTAATGCTTTATGTAAATGTAATCTTACTCAAAGCCCCAAATATAAAGCAAATAAAAATACTGATGTGTTTTGTGAGTGTTTCCAGATTCCTCCAGACAGAGGGATTGGAAGGGCTCTAGGAAATTGCAGGACTCCTTGGGGGCATTGACTCTCTCCTTAGTTTGAGAATTAACAAATAGTAAATGCCAAGTTAGAGGAATTAAATAACTTTCCTCTGACATACAACTAGCTGATTTACTCACTGGCCATGAGAAAAAAAAATGGGTAAAGATAGCAAATTCTAATCTAATTTTCTATCCCTTAATTCAGAGTAATTTCTTAACACAGGACTTAGAATTTCTTAAGTTTTCAATATAAAGCTCAAAGTCTTTCTCTAGTACACAAGTCTTTTGAAGTTCTAACTGGGCTTACTTCCCTACTGCATACATTCACCAAATTACTACAGATCTGTGAAAACATGGCTCTTTGTGTTTCTTATATTTACACTTTATTTTTTGTTTTGTTTTTTGCCTCTGCTTACCATGTTCTACTGGATTTTGCATATTCTCTGCCTCCAACAGTGCCTGGAATGTGGTAGATATTCAGCACATGTCAGCATAAAAGAATGAATGGATTTCCTGTCTTCTGCAGGTTTCTGTGATCTAGAGAAATCAGAGATATCAGAGACTGTATTATGAATTAGTGTATTATACATATACAATGCATTGCTCATTTAGAAAAATAAATGCTTAAAGAGAGTTGTTTAATTTTTGGGTTGTATAAAGAAGAAAACATTGGAATTATAAAACAGCATTTACTTGCATTTAATACTTATTTTTTTGTCTTCCTACTACAGGATTCCTGAGGACCCCAAAGTCTTAATTGTTACACAATAAAAAAGAAAGTAACCTCACTTTTCAGTCTTTTGTATTTGCCATCATTCCAACAGGTAGTGCCCTGGGTGATTCTGTTTTATAATATCAAGGCAAATTATGAACTTATAACTTGTTTTAGCTTAAATGAACTTTCTATGAAACAAAGCTCAGACATATCAATTACTTTTTCAGCTTGAATAATTTGCAGTATAATTAGATAAAAATTCATTATTTTAAATTAACTTTTGATGAAATAAATGTTGAAGGGCTATGCGTTTTCTTTAGAGTTGAACATATTAAGAAAAACAAAAATAGATTTATTTTTATGATAGTTTATATAATCATGTACATCGTTTACATTTTTAAGAAACTTTTTCTTATTTATTTATTTATTTATTTATTTATTTATTTATTTATTTGAGACGGAGTCTCACTCTGTCACCCAGGCTGGAGTGCAGTGGCGCGATCTCT
>NW_012118454.1:285796-293775 GCF_000951035.1 Colobus angolensis palliatus
AGACGGAGTCTCGCTCTGTCGCCCAGGCTGGAGTTCAGCGGCCGGATCTCAGCTCACTGCAAGCTCCGCCTCCTGGGTTTACGCCATTCTCCTGCCCCAGCCTCCTGAGTAGCTGGGACTACAGGCACCCGCCACCTCGCCCTGCTAGTGTTTTGTATTTTTTTTAGTAGAGACGGGGTTTCATCGTGTTAGTCAGAATGGTCTCGATCTCCTGACCTCGTCATTCTCCTGCTTCAGACTCCCCAGTAGCTGGAACCATAGGCGCCCGCCACCACGCCCGGCTAATTTTGTTGTATTTTTAGTAGAGACAGGGTTTCATCGTGTTAGTCAGAATGGTCTTGATCTCCTGACCTGGTGATCCGCCTACCTCTGCTCCCTAAAGTACTGAGATTATAGGTGTGGGCCACCGTGCCCAGCGGACCTTTTTCTTTTTTTGTGGGAGAATTTTATTTACCAGGAATGGCACATTTTCTGAGTGGAGCATGATGGTTTTTCAGCTTTGATGTATATGTTAAGACTCTCACAAGGGAATTATACGAATGTTTATCATTGGGTCCAGCTCTCATATAGAGCCTAGAAATATTTTTTTCCAAGTCTAACAAGTCACTCTGATATGGCTGATTTAAGGACCCCAAATATTAGAATGCACAAAGCCAAAATATTCCCTGGTAACATGAAACAAACAAACAAAGAAATCCAGTAGTGAAATTATAGAGGAAACTTATTATTTTCTTCAGAAAAAACCATCAGAATTCTAAGGAGTTCAAGTAATTAGTGAAAAGAGTAGCAGGATTGCAAGTAAAATGCAAAACAGTCCATCTTATAAATTACTGGTCATACATTGTGAGGAGAACAGCCTTCATGGACTCTTAAGAACATGAACATAGAGAGAAACTCCTGCATGGACTTTGAAGTTAGAAAAGCTAGGCTTTAAGTTTTAGTTTTATCATGCAATAACTGTGCCCTTACTGAATCTCTGAGGCTGATATTTCTCATATACAAAGTCAAAATAATGATACTGATACGTCCTCACAGGAGTAATGTCAAGCAGGAGTTAACATAAGTGGAAGCAATGACTTTGCTTTTCCAGATACTTTGAAAACGTTCAATTCACTTATTTCTTCAGGAAAATATAATTGGAAGACTAATTTAATATTTTCTGAAAGTCAGGCATTGAAAGCACTGAGTCCATGCCTGGAAAAGATTACATTTTGTAGCAACCATGCAAATTTATACTTTGTCACTTTTTGAAAAATTTTTAATTACCAAAGTCATTGATGAATACATGCTCTTTGCAAACTTAGCAAAGTCATTAATGTTTCATCTTCCAACATTTCTTCTCTCTCTGTAGCTAAACATTGTGGGGATTTTTCCAGATCGTTTTCTGTCATTGTTATGATTTTATAACTACTCTGCTAAATCCAAATATTAGATTGTATTTTTCTAATTGGGATCGTTTTGGCTTCAATGATATCTGACAAAAGCTTAACAATAGTTGTTTATTATCTGACCAAGCGGGTCCAGAGACAGGGCAGGAACTCTGAGGTAAGCTCAAGAGCTGATATCAGTGTGGATACTTTTTCCTCCATCTTTTCACATTCCCATCCTCACCTTGACAGAAACACCTCAACTTGTCTGTGGTGACAACATGGTTGCAGCTCTTTCAGGCATCAGGTCCTCACATAACAATACACAGTGATGGGAACTGCAGTTTTCCTAACATATGTCCTTCTAAAACATTTTTCCCAGAATTCCTCAGAAGAGTTCCCCTGTTGTCTCATAGGCCAGGGTTGCAATTCATGCCATGCCTAAACAAGTTATGTATAAGAAGAATAGAATTTTTATAATTGGGTTAGACAACTGAACTTCACCCTCATACTCCCAGCAAGTATGAGAGTGCAAACATATGAATAAATCAAAGGCTCTGCAGCAAGAAATCTTCAATGTCTGCCAGAAGCTATAAATTATATGAAAACTGTGTTCCCAATGACAACAAATTAATTGATAGGAAAAATATACGAATGTTTCTAGTTATCCTTCAAATCTCACCTCACCTTCTGCTTCCTCCAGCAAGCATTTCCTTGACTTCTCAAAGTAGGTCACTGGCCTGCTTGACATCATCAGAGGACTCATGGGCTTTCAGAGCTACTTGGCACAAATGCTGCTATGGGATTATTTGATTCATGTATGACTTACTGACTAAACTGTCAGATCGATGGTAGCAGAAACTAGGGTTATTTCATTCACCTTTAAAGCTTTCATGCATAGGACAGTGTCTGGCACACAATACATGAATAAAGATTTTCTGTAGAATAAATAAGTAACAGAGGGAAAATAAGGATAGCTTTTACTGTTGCTGAAATAATCCAATAAAAGAAGAGAATGGAAATATGGCGTAGAAAGTTTTAGATGTAAAATCAAGCAAATTTTCAAAGCTGACATAGGCAAAACTTGCCTGGACATTAAGAATTTAAATATGTTCTCTCTGGAGCAGGAGATAGTGTTTTAAATTTCTTAGGCTTGTTTTTAAAAAGCTTAGGAGGCAGACATTGGCTTTCCAACATGAATATTTCAACAGTTAAAAGCTCCCTCATTTGGCCTTAATCTATAACTGCTCTGTATGTGTGTGTACAAGTGGGAGACACACTCTCAAATAGAATCCTACTTTAAAGTAAGGAAAATATAAGGGAAATTAAAAGACAAAAACCAAAACACACTAATAGGAAAGCAATGCTCTTTTCAAGTAGAATCTAGGCAGCAGGACCTTGAAGTTGGAAATGAGATATGAGAGAGAGAGAGAGAGGATGAGAAAGATTTAGAGGAAGGACTTCTGTGCTATTTTATTTAAAGATTCTGAAGAGGGAGGATTGTTCAGAACTGGCACACTCACTCTGGTTTTAGAAGGGGTCTCTGAACTATCTTGCACTATGACTAAGCCTATCCTGGTATGTGAGATTGATAGCAGGGATACAGAGCAATGGGAAATCAAGAGCAGGGGTCAAAGCTTTGACCGGAGCAGCTATCAATCTTTCTAGACCGGAGCTTCTGAAACATAGCAGCCTTGAAATGTCATGATGTATAAATTGAACTTTTTGGAATCTTCCTCCCACAAGAAAAATCTATGAGCCTTTGTAACTAAAGAATGATAAAATTCTCGTAGCCAGTGTTCTGAAACTTTGTTTCAGTCCACAGGATCTGACTTTTGCTTCCTGTTACTTCTTGTGGTCTGTATACGTGTGTATAGCTGAGGGTATCTATTTGTGTTCTTTTGTAGATGACAAGCTAACAGTCTTTTCTAGTAGGTTGTCCTTAGACATAGCATGGTTCATGATATATATATATATCCCTTAAATTATTTAAGAAGTAAACCCTGTGACACAGTGAAATGAACAAAGCAAACAGCATTAGTAACAAAGCAAGCATTATTTCAACTATGCTTACTGCCATGGTTTCCAAAGTCATCAATATATTTTGAAATAATAAATGGGAACTGGTGTCAAAATAACTTCCAGGGAATTAATAGTGAAGTTTCCTGACTATTTAACTTATGTCAGTTAACCATATAAAGGCCAAATTACTTCTAAGGAAAATTAAAAATGAGATGCATTCATAATAATAAGCAATATTCTCAGCCTTTGCTGAATCCGATCTTGTTTTACTTCTTCAATTTGTTAACTACTTCAGAATTTGTTAACTACTCAACCTTATTATAGAGTGCTTTTTGACTGAGGGGAGCAGTTTTGACTCTCATCTAGTTGGTAAAAGAGTGTCATGGTCAGAGAAAATTGGGCTATCAAAACTGACAGAAGATCGTTCCAAATGCTGATGGGCATCTATCTTAAAACTGCTGTTTCACATGGATTCGGCACAGTTCCAGCACGCCATAAAAAAATACTCTTGACTGCTTAAGAAACTTCTTTGTTGCCATATGGGAACTGTTTTCTTTAGAAATTAGGATGACAGAGAGCTCTCTCATCACTTTTTCTCATATTTCTGGTTCCTAAAGTGCTACTTGTTTCTTTGCTGTTAAGTATACGTGACCAAGAGTTGAAGTCATTGATAATTAACCCAGAACATTCTGAATATGAAGCAACCTGAAATTGTGACTGATACTGATATTGATTAAAATCAATGAACAATTTTTATAATTTTTCTGATTTTTTCATTTTTATGTTAGACAAAAAGCATGACATCAACTACTAATACATAGTAAGAGAGAATATTTAAAAATTGTAGCATAACATCCAGATCCTAGGTCTTAACATTGAGTTTATTTTAAAAAAGTGTGATGTGCATTATTCTCACGAATTTATGATATGTAACAATATTTCAATTAAAAATAAAACATCCTGGCTGAGCTCGGTGGCTCATGCCTGTAATCCTAGTACTTTGGGAGGCCAAGGTGAGCAGATCACGAGGTCAAGAGTTCAAGACCAGCCTGATCAACACGGTGAAACCCCGTCTCTACTAAAAATACAAAAATCAGGTGGGCGTAGTGGCATGTACCTGTAATCCTAGCTACTTGGGAGGCTGGGGCAGGAGAATCGCTTGAACCCGGGAGGTGGAGGTTGCAGTGAGCCGAGATTGCACCACTGCATTCCAGCCTGGGCAAGAGGGCGAGACTCTGTCTCAAAAAAGAAAAAGAAAAAAAAACATCCCATCAAATTTGGAAAGCAAAGGCTATGTAAATAAAACTGATGCAAATATTTGTTTTATTTCTGTTTTGATCAAATTGAGACAATCATGCAAATTTTGTCCAAATTAGATTTCAGTCCTTTAAACAGAGCAATTCAGTTGAAATTAATCTGCTCACTCCTTGCCTCTTTTCCTTTTTTTTCTTTCTTTTCTTTTTTTTTTTTTTTTTTTGAGACCACCCAGGCTGGCGTGCAGTGGCACCATGTCATCTCGGTTAGCTGCAAACTCCACCTCCTGGGTTCATGCCATTCTCCTACATGAGCCTCCCAAATAGCTGGGACTACAGGTGCCTGCCATCATGCCTGATTAATTTTGTTTTTGTATTTTTAGTAGAGACAGAGTTTCACCGTGTTTGCCAGGATGGTCTCGATCTCCTGACCTCATGATCCGCCCACCTCAGCCTCCCAAAGTGCTGGGATTACAGGTGTGAGCCACCACACCAGGCCTCAAATTTCTATAAAAATAAAATTCATAAAGAGAGCATAAAGAGGACAATTTAGAAAGAAGTTCCAAAAACTTAACAATAAAACAATTGAAAGAACATTAACATTATCAGAATAAAAGGCTACAAAGGAGTTTCTCTCATTAAGATGCTGTGTCCTCAGTTGGTTCCTGAGGCTTCTTGCTGATGAGTTCCTGGTCTCACTGACTTCAAGAATGAAGCTGTGGACCTTCCTGGTGAGTGTTACAGCTCTTAAAGGTGGCACCAACCCAAAGATTGAGCAGTAGCCAGGTTTATTTTGAAGAGCAAAAGAATAAAGCTTTCACACCATGAAAGGGGACCCAGCAGATTGCCACTGCTGACTGGGGTGGCCAGCTTCTATTCCTTTATTTGTCCCTTCCCATGTTCTGTTTCTGTTGTGTCACAGTGCCCTTTTTTCAATCCTCCCCACTACTGGCTATTTTTAGGATCCTGATGATTGGTGCATTTTACAGAGCACTGATTGGTGCATTTTATAGAGCACTGATTGGTGCATTTTACAGAGCGCTGACTGGTGCATTTTATAATCCTCTTGCTAGCTGCAGAGTGCTGATTGGTGCATTTTACTATCCCCTTGCTAGCTATAGAGCACTGATTGGTGCGTTTTATAATCCTAGCTACAGAGCTCTGATTGGTGTGTTTTACAATCCTCTTGTAAGACAGAAAAGTTCTCCAAGTCTCCACTCTACCCAGGAAGTCCAGCTGGCTTCACCTCTCAATACTTTAAATGCAAGACTACTTCAGTATTTTGTCTGAATTGCATTTGTTTTTTCTTTCTTCCTCTTCCTTTAATGCACAGCCCTATCAGTTCTACTCAAGTACTTAAAATAAATTTCTTAGTGGGTAAAGAAATAGAGGACACCAAAGCAAGTGAGAAAACACATCAGGCTGGGTTGGTGACTCATGCCTGTAATCCCACCACTTTGGGAGGCTGAGGCGGGTAGATCACAAGGTCAGGAGTTCAAGACCAGCCCAGGCAAGATGGTGAAACCCTGTCTCTACTAAAAATTTAAAAAAAAATTATCTGGGCATGGTGGTGGGAGCCTGTCATCCCAGCTACGCAGGAGGTTGAGGCAGAAAATTGCTTGAACCTGGGAGGCGAAGGTTGCAGTGAGCCGAGATGGTGCACCACTGCACTCCAGTCTTGGCTACAGAGTGAGACTCCATCTCAAAAAAAAAAAAAAAAAAAAAGCATATCAAGCCCAAAGTGATATCTAAAGAAGTGGCCAATGTAGGTAAACAGAAAAATATTCTTTTTTCTTTAAGACCTGAAAAATCTATCAAAAAATTATATACTAAATAAGAAACACTGAAGTACTTTGAATTAAGTATAGAGCAACATTTAAAAGTATTATTTTTAGCATGCTGAATGAAGGTGCTGTGTTATGCTGATACTATAGGGTATCTCCAAATTTCTATTTAGCAATTAACAGTCAATAGTAGGAGTAGGCAAGCTATAACTTGTGGGTCTTCCACCTGTTTCTATAAATACAGTCTTATTGGAACACATCCATACCCATTCATCTATGTATTGTTCAGGCTACTTCACACTACAAGGGGAGAGTTGATTAGTCGTGATAGAGATCCACAGAGCTGAAAATATTTACTATCTGATGTTTTGCAGGAAAAAAAAATAGTTTTTCAAACTGTAGTCTATACAAATCAAAATAAATTTAAGCTATTTTAAATGACATGATTGAAGGAATTTTGCTAATAAAAAAGGCGAAGATAACTTATAACTTACAGAAGTCTGAGATAAGCAATAATAGGGTATGATGAGGCTTATCCCTCTAAAATTGTAGGCTTTATAGAAAAATTAGTTTTTCTGCAAGAACACAATGATTATGACACATTACCTATTTGGATTTAGAAGGAAAAATAATGCATTCTGAAAATATATATATTTGTTAAGATAAGCTAATTGCTACAGCAAATAACTAAAATTTGAGTGATATCACATTATTATCATTACTATTACCTTTTTCATTACTGTAACAATCTGTAAAGCAGTCCATTGTTATTGTTAGTAAAATAGTCTAGTTTTACAATCTAATTGAACAATACTGTGGTAATTGGTGAAGTTCATGGATTTAAATAACATCAAATTTATTTATAGAACGGATTTTCTTAGAACATTAAAGTAATAATAGCTTACATATATACTACATGTATAGTATATATTTAAAATAAAATTTAGTACTTGAATGTCACAAAAAATTAAAAGTGAATATTCTTGAAATATTCTTACAAATTGTTAAGAAAAATAAATATTTCAGTATAAAGCTGAGCAAAAGGTGTAAAGTCATTAGTAACCTCCATAGTCTAGAAAACAGTGCTGTTTGAATGAAATATGATGGAGGCCACGTAGGTAATTTAAAATTTTCTAGGAGCCACATTAAAATAGTAAAAACAAAAAACAACAACAACAAAAAGGTGAATTCATTTTAATAATATATTTATTTAACCCAATGTATCCATAATACTATTTCAACATGTGATCAATATAAACGTATTAATATGTTTTACTTGTTTTCACAACAAGTCTTCAGATTCTGGAGTTTATTTTATGTTTTGAGCATGAAACTAGCCATATTTCAAGGACTCAGTAGCCACATGCTGTTGTGGCTATCATAGTGCACACCACATTCCTAGATTATTGACTCTCAAACTTCAGGGAGTCTAAAAGTCAACTGGGAGAAACTGTTAAAAGAATCGAGTGTAGTTCCTCAACTAGGCATGGTGGCTCACGCCTGTAATCCCAGCACTTGGGAAAAGTACAAAAAAAAAAAAAAATTAGCTGGGC
>NW_012118454.1:293825-294712 GCF_000951035.1 Colobus angolensis palliatus
AGAATCGAGTGTAGTTCCTCAACTAGGCATGGTGGCTCACGCCTGTAATCCCAGCACTTGGGAAAAGTACAAAAAAAAAAAAAAATTAGCTGGGCGTGGTGGCGGGCACCTGTAGTCCCAGCTACTCAGGGGGCTGAGGTAGGAGAATGGTGTGAACCCGGGAGGCAGAGCTTACAGTGAGCCCAGATCAGGCCACAGAACTCCAGCCTGGTTGACAGTGTGAGACTCCATAATATAAACTAAAATATATATATATATAATCTGGTTCTTCAATTAAAGAGTCTGATTCAGTAGGTCAGGGTGGGGCCCAGGAATCTATATTTTAATAAATAGTCTCATGAGTTTTATGCAGGAGATCAGGAGACTACACTTGATAAAAGGCTGCTATAGAAATCTCTAAGGTCTCTTCTAAAACTAATTTTATAGCTTCTAGAATTTTCAGAACCTTCATTTCTAACAATTTCAGCATATAGTGTTTATAATAATACATTATTCTATAGAAAATTTGTTTAGAGGAACATATTGGATTTCAAATCGCTGAGGATTTTGAATAAAGTTGCAGGTCAAGTTAGAGATAACTGGGACCATCTTTGTTCCAGTTTACACACTTCCCCACTGAGTAAAGGAACAGATGGATGAAAGGCACTTTCAGTGTCACTGAAAAAAAATACTTTATTGCCAGATATGAAGACATTCCTTCATTTTGATAAACAGAGAATTTGGGATTTCAGAAAAAAAAATTAAATCTGTTGAATTTTGTCAAAAGCCTTTTCTGCATCTATTGAGATAATCATGTGGTTCTTGTCTTTGGTTCTGTTTATATGCTGGATTACGTTTATTGATTTGTGAATGTTGAACCAGCCTTGCATCCCAGGGATGAAGCCCAC
>NW_012118454.1:297795-301427 GCF_000951035.1 Colobus angolensis palliatus
TTGATGGGTGCTGACGAGTTGATGGGTGCAGCACACCAACATGGCACAAGTATACATATGTAACAAACCTGCACGTTATGCACATGTACCCTGGACCTTAAAGTATAATTAAAAAAAAAAAAGCATATAATTTTTAAGTAGTAGAGCTGGTATTTAGTTCAAGTTTATCTGACCTCAAAACTTGTAAAACTTAACTTGTACTAGAACTTAAAGTATAATAAGAAAAAAATATTAAATCTGTATGTAGTAGATCTCAGCTTTAATCTTCTGATATTTTAAATCATTAGCAATGTATGGTTTACATTTACTGTTTCATTACCTTTTTCTATGGTGAATTTCCCTTCACTCCTCAACCTCATATGCTTTCCTATCGACTTTACCAGATATCCCATTCTATCTGACACTGTACTTGTCTGCAATATGAATGATTACTATTTAGAGAGTCCAGTATCTTTGTCTATACAAATTATTCAGACATATTTTGTGTATATATGTGTATATATAGGGTTTTTTACATTTAAAAATGTCCAAGCTCTCAAAATGTTGCATGTATATTAACAGCAGTTTCCGCTTTACAAATAAATGATGGTTTTTCATTGTTTTCCAATTTAACAGGATTTATTCCATTCACTCATTACATCAATGAATTATTTTCTTCAAATATCAAGAAGACCAATGACTTCTTAGAATGTGCATCCCTTCTGTAAGAGAACAAGGGCAAGAGAAAAATACATCTTTCTTCAAGGGTGCTTACTTCCTTCGTTGAAGATCTAACCCAATCCTCGCTACATTCAGTCATGGTCCAACATGTGTTTCCAAGCTATTTTCTTTTCAAAGATTTGTACTTTTAAGTGAGGTATGAGATGTCTATCAGAAGAGATGTTGGGATATACCTACTGTGGAATCAATCTATGCTGTTCAAGATATTTTGTAAAATTTTTTCATTACTTTGGGAGAAAAAATGATCTCTATTTCATTTATCTCCTCAAATTACATACAGAGTGAATGCTTGTTTTGGAATGCTGACTCCAATAATTTATTAGATCTAATTTTTGAATGTAAATTGAGCATATTCTAGATGCAAAAAGGTACCATACATTTTACTATGAATGCAGTGAACTGTAAGACTTGATCTCTATCTCCAAGATTATTTGAGCTTATATACATTTTACCTTTTAGATCAAATATTGTAAAATAGATATTATTATTATTATTATTCCAATCTTATAGACTGAGCATCTAAACCCAGTGCAACACAGCTTCCAAGTGTTAAAACTGTGTTCTCAAACTCATATTTCAACAGTACCTCTAGAACTCTTTCTACTACATCTGGTAATAATAGGAAGAGAAGGCAGTATTCAAAACAAAATGTATATAATTTCAGTGAATATTATTGGAAGTTTTGTGATACTTATCTTAATTCCTCCCATATGTGGCAAATGTAATATCCCAGATGGTTTTGTAAAATTAGAGAAATCTTGTTTGAACAGCAATGTTGAGAAAATGAGACTGCTAAAAATTTTAGAGAAGAGAACCAAACTCATCATTATTTTTCTTTAAAGGTACATGATAAATTACCTATCCTTAAATTCTCATGTAGTCATTTTTTGTACCAGAAAGATATGTAATCTTATATTGTTATGCCATCGCACACTGAACAGTTGAAAATTGGTGTAATTTAGTTCATGTAGGAAGCTGTTACGACCCTTAAAGTGAAAACATTTTTAACTGAAAATCTTTCCTGGACTATTAAAAGTATCAATTGTTTTATACTCTGACAAATTGGAGTTCAACTATAGTTAATAACATGTTTTTAATAAAGAAAAGACATAAAGTACTGTACTTTCCTACCTTTTCATGTTAGCAGGAAACAATTTTCCAGTTTCTTTCAGTCTCCACCTGCCAGGAAAAAATTAAAAAAGATTCGAAACAAATTCTCAAAACCAACAATACTACACTATAATTGGATTGCTGGGAATACATTACAGAGACAGATTTTACATGTTATAAATTTTTCAAACATTGATGGTGAGTAATTAACCTTTACTGGAATGTATACGTATGTTGCACTCTTACACAGCTAACCTTTCTTTAGTCTCTTTTCATTACGTAGTTACTCTAGGACTGGAGATGAATACATTAATAAAGATTGCTATTTAAAGAATAATGCCTAGAGGGTTGACAGTGGGAGGTAAAGTCAAGATTAAGATGAGCACTGGCATAAATATTACTCTTTTTTCTATTTTCTCCAACTTCATTACAGCCCTTTCTCTCGGTACTCTGGACATAGAGTCTTTGAACTTAACTCTTTTTCTCTGCTAGGAAACTTCCCATCCCCTTGTTTTTCCTATTGATAGCTGATTTGTCACATCTGTAAGCGGCAATTCCTAATCTCTTCGACCAATCAGTTCTCTGGGATATATTTTTTCTAGAGTCACATATCTCTGCTTAGGAGTATTTATCAATAGTTTAATTTTCTTTTTAGCTATGCGATTACAGGCATAGTTTGTTTAAATGCACATTACTTTATTAAGCATCGCAGATATAGCATTTTTTACAAATTAAAGGTTTACGGCAACCCTGCATCTAACAGCATGTCTCACTTCATATGTCTGTGTCACATTTTCTAATTCTTGCCATTTTTTGAATTTATTATTATTATTTATTATTATTATTATTATATCTATTATGGTGACCTGTGATCAGTGATCTTTGATGTTACTATTGTAATTGTTTTGGAGTCTTGATAAAAACTTGAGTGGTCATGATAGAAGATCAAACCAGCCACTATATTCACTTAAACTGAAGCCTAATCCAGAGCAAGGCCCCAACTATCTTTAATTCTATGAGGGTTGAGAGAGGTGAGGAAGTTACAAAAGAAAACTTACAAGCTAGCAGAAGTTGATTCATGAGGTTTCAGGAAAGAATCCATTTCCATAACATGAAAGTGTATAGTGAGACAGCAAGTGCTGATGCAGAAGCTGCAGCAAGTTATCCAGAAGATCTAACTAAGGTCATTGATGAAGCTGTCTGCACTAAACAATAGATTTTCAATGTAGAGAAGGCAGCCTCATGTTGGAAGAAGATGTCATGTAGGACTTCATGGCTAGAGAGGTGAACGCAATGCTTGGCTTCAAATCTTCAAAACACAGGCTGATTTTCTTGTTTGGGAATAATGCAGCTGGTGACTTCATCTTAAAGCCAATGTTCATTTACCATTCTGAAAATCCTAGACCCCTTAAAAATTGTGCAAAATCTACTCTGTATATGCTCTATAAATAGAACAACAAAATATGGATGACAGCACATCTGCTCACAGCATGGTTTACTGAACGTTTTATGTCCACTGTTGAAACCTACTGCTTACAAAAAAGATTCTTTTCAAAATATCACTGCTCATTGGCAATGTATTTAGTCATCCAAGAGCTCTTTTGGAGATGAGCAAGGAGATTAATGTTGTTTCCATGCTAGCACAACATCTATTCTGTAGCCCAAGGATCAAGGAATAATTTCAACTTTCAGGTTTTATTATTTAAGAAATAAATTTTGTGGAATCGCCATACTGTTTTCCATAATGGTTGAACTAGTTTACAATCCCACCAACAGTGTAAAAGTGTTCCTATTTCTCCACA
>NW_012118454.1:302592-307739 GCF_000951035.1 Colobus angolensis palliatus
AAGTATACATATGTAGCAAACCTGCACGTTATGCACATGTACCCTAGAACTTAAAGTATAATAAAAAAAAAAAAAAAAGAAAGAAATTTTGTAAAACTGTAGCTGCCATGGATAGTGATTTCTCTGATGAGTCTAGGCAAAGTGAAATGAAAATCTCTGAAAAGGATAAACTCTTCTAGATGCCATTACGAACATATGTGAATCATGGGAGGAGGTTAAAATGTCAATATTAATAGGAGCTTGGAAGAAGTTGATTCCAACCTTCATGGATGACTTTAAGAGGTTCAAACCTTTAGTAGAGGAAGAAACTCCAGATGTGATAGAAATAGCAAGATAACTAATTAGAAGTGGATCATGAAGATGTAACTGAATTGTTTCAATCTCAGGATAAAACTTGAGCAGATGGAGAACTGTTTCTTAAGGATAAGCAAAGAAAGTGGTTCCTCGAGATGAAAACTACTTCTCGTGAGGATGCTGTGAACATTGTTCATATGGCAGCAAAGGATTTAGAATGTTCCATAAACTTAGATGATAAAGCAGAGGCAGAGTTTGAGAGGATTGGCTCCAATTTTTAAAGACATTCTACCGTGGATAAAATTCTGTCACACAGCATTGCATGCTACATAAAAACATTTCATGAAAGGACAAGTAAATGGATTTGGCAAACTTCATTATTATCTTAAATACCTGCCACAGCCACTCCAACCTTGAGCTGCCACCACCCTGATCAGTCAGCAGCCATCAACATCAAGGCAAGACTCTCCATCGTCAAAAAGATTAGGACTTGCTGAAGGTTCACATAATCATTAGCATTTTTTAGCAATAAAGTATTTTTATTTAAAGTATGTATATTGCTGTTTAGATATAATGCTACTGCATACTTAATAGACTGCAGTATAGTGTAAACATAATTTTTATGTGCACTGTGAAACCAAGAAATTCATGTGACTCACTTTATTGCAATATTCACTTTATTGTGACAGTATGGGACAAAATTTTCAACATCACTGAGCTATGCTTGTATTTAATTTGCTTCTATTTTCTCTACAGCATAAGTCACATAAGAGCATGGTTGGTGTTTATCTGGTTAGACAGTGTTTGGCATTGTTTATTGAATTTGCTAATAAATATCTGCCTAGGTAAAGATAGTGAGACGTGAAGCCAGCTGGGCTTCTGGGTCTGGTGGGGACTTGGAGAACTTTTCTGTCTAGCTAGAGGATTGTAAATGCACCAGTCACTATTCTGCATCTAGCTAGAGGATTGTAAATGCACCAATCAGCATTCTGTAAAAATACACCAATCAGCATTCTGTAAAAATGGACCAATCAACATTCTGCAAAATGGGGCAGTCAGCACTCTATAAAATGAACCAATCAGCAGGACATGGGTGGGGCCAAAAGGGAATAAAAGCTGGCCACCCCAGCCAGCAACAGCAACCCTCTTGGGTCCCCTTCCAACTTGTGGAAGCTGTTCTTTCGCTCTTTATAATAAATCTTGCTGCTGCTCACTCTTTGGGTCCACAGCAACTTTAAGAGAAGCTTCCTTCCTGGAAGTCAGCGAGACCAAGAATCCATCAGGAGGAGCAAATAACTCCAGACACACCACCTTTAAGAGCTGTAACACTCACTGCAAGGTTCACGGATTCATTCTTGAAGTCAGTGAGACCACCAAGAACCCACCAGAAGGAAGAAACTCCAGACACATCTGAAGGAACCAACTCTGGACACAGTAGTACCTAGATTCTTATCTCCCCATTGAGCTCCTCGGCTTTTTCTTTGGTTTATTTACTGTTTAGTTTTGTCACAGCCAAAACAGTCTTTGCACTGGACTCATGCTTCTAGTTCCGCTTTGATTTAAAAAAAAAAATTTTAATTAAAAGGATCTAGTTCTATGATTTTGTGTTTGATTATGTTAGTGATAAAAACATTGTCAGTTTAATGATTGAATTTTTATTTAGGCCAGGCACGGTGACTCATGCCTGTAATCCCAATACATTGGGAGGCCAAGACGGGTGGATCACCAGAAGTCAGGAGTTCAAGACCAGCTTGGCCAACGTGATGAAACCTTGTCTCTACTAAAAATACAAAAATTAGCTGGACATGGCGGTGGGCACTTGTAATCCCAGCTACTTGGGAGGCTGAGGCGGGAGAATCACTTGAACTCGGGAGGTGGAGATTGTGTGAGCTGAGATCACGCCATTGCACTCCAGCCTGGGTGACAAAAGTGAAACTCTGTTTCCAAAAAAAAAAAGTTATCATTAAATGCTTAACATATAAAAATGATGTTGAAAGTAATAAAAAAAACTTTAAAAAATCCCCAAACCACTAAAATAATAACACATGCAATTTTGCCAAAGCAGATGACACTCTGTATAAACTTTCCATGATTTGAACTTTCCACAAATTTTGTAGAGGTTACCTCTGGGAGCCCCTATTCAAAATTCACAGTTTATAATTTTATGTATTTTTATATATTTTGTCTTTTCATAGTATCTCTTAAACATACAGTTTGTTTTGTAGCTTTTAAAAATTGATGTTAATAATTTTATATTGTATTTGTTAGCACCTTGTTATTTTCACTCAACATTATAGTTATAGGTTCATCCATATTTTATGTTATTTTAGTTAATTGATTGTTTTTACTGTTGTAGGTTATTTAAGCTATTTAAAATTTTTGACGTTTAATACAATTCTTCCTATAAATATAACTTAAATGTCTTTTTAAATATTTGTCTGAGAGATTCTCTAAACAATATACCTGTGTGGAATGGCTAGGTCACAATTTTTGTATGTGTTTGACTGTGCTAGTTATCCCACATTATTCTTAAAACTGATTGTAGCAACTCACAGCCCTAACACTAGTTTAGTAGATTTATTGCTTTACAATCTGACAAATTTTTTATTGTTCTATTATATCATTCTATTTTTATCATATTATCAAGTTTTAAATCATTCTAATATAAAGACACATGCATGTGTATGTTCATTGCAGCACTATTTACAATAACAAAAACATGGAATCAAACTGAGTGCCTGTTAATGATAGACTGGGTAAAGAAAATGTGGTACATATAGGGCATGGTGGTGCACGCCTGTAATCCTAGCTACTCGGAAGGCTGAGACAGAAGAATCGCTTGAACCTGAGAGGTGAAGGTTGCAGTGAGCCAAGACCAGGCCACTGCACTCCAGCCTGGGTGACAGAGCGAGACTCCATCTCAAAAAAAAAAAAAAAAAAAAAGGAAAAAAAATGTGGTACATATATACCATGGAATACTATGCCACTATAAAAAATAAACAGATCATGTCCTTTGCAGGGATATAGATGGAGCTGGAGGCCATTATCTTTAGCAAATTAATGCAGGAACAGAAAACCAAATACTGCATGTTCTCTCTTTTAAGTGGGAGCTAAATGATGAGAACACATGGACACATAGAGGGGCACAACACACACTGGGGCCTATTTGAGGATGGAGGGTGAGAGAAAGGCGAGGAGCAGGAAAAATAACTAATGGATACTAGGCTTAATATCTGGATGATGAAATAATCTGCATAGCAAACCCCATGACACACTTTTACCTATGTAACAAACCTGCAAGTACTCCGTACTTCTGAACTTAAAACAAAAATTAAAAAAAAAATGTTTTTAAATAGCGTCAGACTAGCACCATGGACAACAAGGTGCATAAATCTTACTAAAAGTTGAGTGATAAAAGCAACTTTTGGGAGACTATATACAGGATTTTGCAAATTCCTTTTTGAAACCTAGTAAATAGTAATCTCAAAAGCCAGGAAAGTGGTTCTCTCTCTGGGAAGCAGGATACAGGTGATTAGTGTAAGAGAGAAAAAAATAGACAGCAGTAATTTTTACTAAAGTCCTCCAACTTACAACTGTCACAAGAGACAATAAGGTTATTAGAGAGTAATAAACTGGTCAATTTATCAAGAGGTCTAGCAATTGTAAATATACGTGCACCCAACATTGGAACTCCTAAATTAAAACAAATGAGAACAGAATTGAATCAACATAGACAGCATTACAGAAGTAGTGGAAGACTTTAACAACTCACTTTCAACAATGGGTAGATCATTCATACAGACAATCAATAAAGAAGAAACAGACTTGAACAACAGTATAGACCAGGTGAATCTCAGACATATATAGAGTATTCCATCCAACTGTAGCAGCGTGCATAGTCTTCTCAAGAGCACACAAAACATTTTCCAGGAAGGATCACACATTAGACCACAAAATAAGTCTTAAAAAATTTAAGAAGACTGAAATTATATCAACTATATTTTCTGACCACAAGAGTATGAAACTAGAAAACAGTAACAGGAAAAAAACTGAAAAATTCACAAGTATGTGGAAATTAAGCAACACTCTCCTGAACAACAAATAGGTCGAAGAAGTCAAAGGGATATAAAAATAATCTAAGGACAAACAAACAACCTAAAAGGATATTGATAGATGAATATATTAGAAAACATGGTATATACATATATAGATATGTATATATGCATACATATACATACATGATGGAATATTATCCAGCTTTAGAATATAATAAAATTATGTCATTTGCGAAAACACTGATGGACCTTGGGAACATTATGCCAAGTGAAATAAATCAGATACAGAACAACAAAGACTGCATAAACTCACTTGTTCATTGAATCCAAAATAGTCAAATTCATAGAAGCAGCATAGAATGATGGTTAACAGGGGCTGAGGGGAGTTGAAAATGGGGGAGGTGATGATCAAAGAGTACAAAGTTCCAGTTATGTAAAGTAAATAAGTTCTGGATATCTAATGTACTTGGTGACTATAGTTGGTAATAATGTATTGAATACTAACAGAACAGATCTCAAATGTCTTCACTACCCACACAAAATGGTAATTATGTGGGGGTAATGAATATGTTATTTAGTTTGGTAGTGGTAATCCTTTCACCATGTATACAAATACATTGAATCATCAAGTTTTAAACCTTAAATATACAAAAGTAAAAAAAATAACAAAAGAGCAGGAGGTAGCTATATTTCTTTTTTTTTTGTAGAGGATAATTCTATTTTATTCCTTCTTTTTTTATTTTTTTTTTTTATTATACTTTAAGTTCTAGGGTACATGTGCATAACGTGCAGGTTTGT
>NW_012118454.1:313534-322256 GCF_000951035.1 Colobus angolensis palliatus
GACCCCAGTACCTCAGTTCAAAATGCAGAAATCACCGGTCTTCTGTGTCCTTCACGCTGGGAGTTGGAGACTGCAGCTGTTCCTATTCGGCCATCCTGCTCCGCCCCCGGTAGCTATATTTCTATACAGACCTTCCTGGTTGGGCACGGTGACTCAAGCCTGTAATCCCAGCACTTTGGGAGGCCGAGGCGGGCAGATCACGAGGTCAGGAGATTGAGACCATCCTGGATAACACGGTGAAGCCCCGTCTCTACTAAAAATACAAAAAAATTACCCGGGCATGGTGGCAGGCACCTGTAATCCCAGCTCCTTGGGAGGCTCAGGGAGGAGCATGGCATGAACCCAGGAGGTGGAGCTTACAGTAAGCTGAGATCAGTCACTGCACTCTACCCTGGGTGACAAAGCGAGACTCTGTCTCAAAAAAGAGACCTCCTGAATAGAAGGCATTAGAGCAGAAACTTAAAGAAAATAAGGAGTTGAGCAATGTCAATATGTGGAAGAAGAATAATTTAGCCAAGAGTAAAATAGAGGGCAATAGCCTCTCTGTGCTTTATGTCTTTGAGGAAGCGTAAGCAATCAAGTGAGTAAGTACATGAAGCAAAGTGAGAAAAGGAGGGAAATAATTTTGGTCAGAAACATACAGAGAGATCAGGTTATGAAGCAATATGTATGACGGGGTAAGACTTTTGGCTTCCTTTAGAGTGAAGCAGGAAGTCATTAGAAGGTTTTGAGCAGAGACCTGTTATTACTTGAGTTTTACACAGGCATTCTGGCTGACGTGTTAAGAATAAATCACAGCTAGCAAAAGAGATAGGTTCCCATTTGATTACTTGATTTACATTTTCATCATAGTGTTTTTGATAAAAAGATGTTAATTTTAATCATTTTTATTCCTACCCACAAGTGCAAATACATATTCTTAAAATAGATTTTGATACTTTGTAGAGCATTACATTTACCCTTCCTTATTCTTTTTCAATATTGTATTGACTGTTATTGACCCTTTGCTCTTCACCATAATTCAGTATCAAGTACTTCAAATAACAATGCTCAGATTTTTGTTGAAGTTACATTGTACTTGTAGATTAATTTGGAGATAATTGATAGTCCTACAATATTGAGTATATTTGTAAACATTGTCTCTGTCTCCAATTATTAAGTTCTTTATGATTTTTAGATTTTTGTTGAACGCAGATATTAGGCTTTTGATGTCACTTTCATTGGGAAAAACTAATGAGCTTAGAGTCATGCTAGGATTGTAGGCCCTCCACTGAATACTGCTCTGCACCAAAAGATAGGATATAATTGTGCCAGATACGGAAGTGGGACTTTGGTCTTTGACTGAGCTGGTTAATTTGCTTGACTAGAGAAGCCATTCTCCTCATGTGATTCAGGTTTTTCTCCAGTGACACGACATGAGAAACCTGACATTCACCCTGTTCTGTTGTTTAAGCATTCACGGTTGGTGGAGCATCACTCCCTTCCCTGATGAGATCAGGGAGCTGGGGTTTATGCTTTTAGTTTTCTCTTGTGTGGAGGACAAGTGATCTTATCTCTAACGTCTATCCTCTATCAAAGTAATTGCCTGAAGAACTTAGTGCAGTTGGTTTTTCATACGGTTTTACAGGAGCCTCCCTAAAGCATCGGTTTTGGACAAATTAACCCTTCTCAATTTTCTACATTATGGGCATATAAATAATTTGTCATATTGACTCCCAGGTAATATTTGCTTTTCTCCTTACTGTAACTGGCATTTAAAAATGTATCCAATATGGCTCAAGCCTGTAATCCCAGCACTTTGGGAGGCCGAGACAGGCGTATCACGAGGTCAGGAGATCGAGACCATCTTGGCTAACACTGTGAAACCCCGTCTCTACTGAAAAATACAAAAAACTAGCCGGGCGAGGTGGCGGGCGCCTGTAGTCCCAGCTACTCGGGAGGCAGAGGCAGGAGAATGGTGTGAACCCGGGAGGCGGAGCTTGCAGTGAGCTGAGATCCGGCCACTGCACTCCAGCCAGGGCGACACAGTGAGACTCCGTCTCAAAAAAAAAAAAAAAAAAAAATGTATCCAGTAGCTTGGCTAAACTTTAGATAACACTAATAATTAGTCTATACACTCTTTTGGGATTTGTTACGTGCTGAATTTTGTCCCTACAAAATTTATATGTGGAAGTCCTAAACCCAGTACCTCCGAATGTGATGATATTTGAAGAAGAAATCTTTAAAGTATTAAGTTAAACTGAAGTCATTAGGGTGAGTCCTAATCCAATATGACTTTGAATTGGTGCCCATGTACAAAGAGGAGAACAGGATGAAGACACAGGCAGAAGGAAGATCATGTGATGACTCAGAGAGAAGATAGCCATGGACAAGACAAGGAAAGAAGCCTCAGAAGAAAACAGTCCCACTGACTTCATGATCTCAGGCTTCATGGCTTCAAAACTGTGAGAAAATAAGTTTTTGTTGTTTAAGCTCTGCAGACTATGGTAATTTGTTAAGGTAGTCCTAGCAAACTAATATAGATTTCACACTGAATTGTACTCCTGAGATTTGGAAGGTTCACAACATGGTTAGCTGTACGTGGTAGTCTAGACAATCATATCATATGGAAAACACAACAACAACAAAAATCCTTATTTTTCTATATTATTATAATGCTTTTTATTTTTACTGGAATATTTAGAACTTCCAGTATAATTCTGAAAATATTCAGTGAGTGAGCATTGACAGAAAGCATCTTAAGTTTTCACTACTATGAGTGATGATTGTTATGGGTTTTTGATAAATTACCTCTATTAGGTTAAACAGTTTCCTTCAATTCTTATTTTGTTAAGAATTTCTTCTTTTTAAATTATGAATGATTATATTTAATTTTATCTAATAGTGCCTCTGTGCTAAAGTAGGATCTTTTTAACTTTATGTTCTTTTATACATTTTAACAACTGAAATACATATAGGTATTATTTACATTATTTAAAAAGAATGGAGAGACCAGGGTGAATATTTCTTTTTTTCTTTCTTTCTTTCTTTTTTTTTGTTTTTTGTTTTTGGTTTTTTGAGACTGAGGCTCGCTCTGTGGCTCAGGCTGGAGTGCAGTGGCATAATCTTGGCTCACTGCAACCTCTGCCTCCCAGGTTAAAGCGATTTCCAGATAATTTTTGTATTTTTAGTAGAGATGGAGAATCACCACGTTGGACGGGCTGGTCTCAAACTCCTGACCTCGAGTGATCTGTCCTCTTCAGCCTCCCAAAGTGCTGGCATTACAAGTGAAATGTGAGCCATTGTGCTTAGCTGGGGTGAATATTTCTAATCCCCTACATGATTTGACTAAGTATGATGAATACAGACCCTGGTAATACCACTCTTGCCAGCTCTCTGCAGTTACAACCTTTGTTAATTTTATTGGTGATATCTTGCAAGCCTTACAATCCAAAAAACATACATAATAAATATCCACTGTAGGAAAACAAATAAGAGGAAGAGGAAGAGTCAGAGAGAAGTTACTCTTCTAAAACTGCAACATGATGTTGGGTACTAGTTCTCTATTAACTCTAATAGGATGGTAGAAAAATTCTCCATTAACAGCTAGCAATTGTTGTCTGGGTATGGTGGCTCACGCTTGTAATCCCAGCACTTTGGGAGGCTGAGGCAGGTGGATCACGAGGTCAGGAGATTGAGACCATCCTGGCTAACACCGCAAAACCCTATCTCTACTAAAAAAAAATTACAAAAAATCAGCCGGGCGTGGTGGCGGGTGCCTGTAGTCCCAGCTATTTGGGAGGCTGGGGCAGGAGAATGGTGTGAACCTGGGAACCGGAGCTTGTAGTGAGCCAAGATCACTGTTCCCATTTTTCAGCATTACCAATGATTTTGAAGATTCCTTATTTCACCTTTTAAAAAACACATTTACAAAGTACAGGAGGTTGTTATTTTAATGTATGTGTTGTTATACTTCCATATGACGATTATCTAAGATGTTCTAAGTCATCTCTCTGTAGAGTTTATTTTCAGATTCATGTTGATACTTTTCACAATTCTATCTGGGGATTTGATACAAAATATAATTTCTGTAGGTCAGGATTGACTTTGTCCTTGACCCCAATACGGAAGCTTATTCTTCACTATTACCTTTTATTAAATCAATCATTTCTTCTCAGCAAGCCCCATGAGGCACTTATCAAGCTTTTTGGGTGTGTGTCTGAGGAGAGCTTTAAATTTGTGGATCTGCTAAACATTTCAGCTGGCTTTTTTTTTTATCTTGAAAACCTGGTATCAGATCAAACACAGACAATAAAGAGAAGCCACCTTGAGGGGGAAAATAAAAAGAATTCTAATTTCTCTTTAATAAAATATACATATTTAGTTGCTTCGAAGAAAGTAGATTATTGAGATCACTTAAATAACAATACCTTGTTTTAGTCTGATGCTAGGAAGTAATTCTCAAAGTTTAACAGTCTTGTCACTAGCATGAGTTGAGTCATTTCTGTAATTGAAGTTTTTATTGACTTATAGACATAATGCTAAATTAAGCCTTTTTGAGTCCTATTGTGTCCAGAATTTGTTGCTTCAGGTGGGTTCTTGGTCTCGCTGACTTCAAGAATGAAGCGGCAGACCCTCACGGTGAGTGTACAGTTCTTAAAGATGGTGTGTCCAAAGTTTGTGCCTTCAGATGTTCAGATGTGTCCAGAATTTCTTCCTTCTGGTGGGTTCATGGTATGGCTGACTTCAGGAGTGAAGCCACAGACCTTCACAGTGACTGTTGCAGCTTTTTTTTTTTTTTTTTTTTGAGACGGAGTCTCGTTCTGTCGCGGGGGCTGGAGTGCAGTGGCGGGATCTCAGCTCACTGCAAGCTCCACCTCCCGGGTTTACGCCATTCTCCTGCAATCAGCCTCCGGAGTAGCTGGGACTACAGGCGCCCGCCACCGCGCCCGGCTAGTTTTTTAGTATTTTTTAGTAGAGACGGGGTTTCACCCTGTTAGCCAGGATGGTCTCGATCTCCTGACCTCGTGATCCACCCGTCTCGGCCTCCCAAAGTGCTGGGATTACAGGCTTGAGCCACCGCACCCGGCTGTTGCAGCTCTTAAAGGTGGCGAGTCCAGAGTTTTTTGTTCCTTCAGGTGGGTTCATTGTTTCGCTGACTTCAGGAGTGAAGCTGCAGACCTTTTCAGTGGGTGTTACAGCTCACAAAGGTAGTAGGGACCCAAAGAGTGAGCAACAGCAAAATTTATTATGAAGAGTGAAAGCACAAAGCTTCCACAGCATAGAAGGTGACCCGAGCAGGTTGCCTCTGTGTGCTCCCACGGGGACCTCTGGTGGCCAGCTTTTATTCCCTTATTTGGTCCCACCCATGTTCTGCTGATTGGTCCGGTTTACAGAGTGCTGATTGGTGCATTTACAAACCTTTAGCTAGACAGAGAAGTTCTCCAAGTCCCCATCCAACCTAGGAAGTCCAGCTTGTCAGGCAAAACACTGACTGACATATTTAGTACAAGCTACTGTTGTATATAGATCTTACCAGAACTAGAAATATTTTCATTTTAGCATTTAAAAACTAAAGTAATTATAATTTTGAGAGTTTTAGTAAGGTATTTTTTTTTTAAGTACAATTGAAAATCACTGCAATTGTGGGCTACATTACAAAGTTTTGGTCAGTGATGGACCACATATACCACAGTGATCTCATAAGATTATAATGGAGCTAAAACATGATGTCATGTAGTGTCATCATTGTCGTCATAGCTATCGTAATTAACATCACACTGCAAGACACATTACTCATGTTTATAGTAATGTTGGTATAAAGAAACCTACCACTCTGCCAGTTATATAAAAGTACAGCACATGCAATTATGTATACTCTATAATACTTGATAATAATAAAAAATGACTGTTACTGGTTTATGTATTTACTATACTAAACATATGATTGTTATTTTAAAGTGTACTCCTTCTACTTATTAAAGAGAAAGTTAACTTTAAATCAGCCTTAGGCAGATCTTTCAGGAGGTATTCCAGAAAAAGGACTTGTTATCACAGGAGATGACAGCTCCATATGTGTTATTGCCCCTGAAGACCTTCCAGTGGTACAAAATGTGCAGGTGGAAGACAGTGATATTGATGATTCTGATCCTGTGTAAGTCTATGCTATTGTGTGTTTTGGTCTCAGGTTTTAGCAAAACCGTTTAAAAAGTAAAAATAGAAACAAAAAACCTAAACATAGAAAAAAGTGTATAGAATAAGGATATCGAAAAAAAAATTTTTATACAGCTGTGCAATGTGTGTTTTAAACTGTGTTGCTACAAAATAGCCAAAAGTTTTGTAAAATTTGTAGAGTTAAAAAGTTATATTATTCTAAGGTTAATTTATTATCGAATAAATTTTTTTGATCAACTTAGTGTAGCCTAAGTGTACAGTATTTATAAAGTCTACAAAAGCGTACAGTAATGTCCTGAGCTTTCACATTCACTCACCACTCACTCACTCACTGACTCACCCAGAGCAACTTCCAGTCCTGAAAGTTTTATTCATGGTAAGTGCCCTACATATTGTATTTTTATCATACCTTTTCTAAGTTTAGATGTGTTTAAATACGCAAATACTCTTATGTTAGATTTGCTTCAAGTATTTAGTATAGCAATATGGTGGACAGGTGTGTAGCCCAGTAGCAATGGGGTATACCATATAGCCTAGGTATGTAGTGGGCTCTCCCATTGAGGCTTGTGAATTACATTCTGTGATATTTGCACAACAAAAACAAAAATACTACCTAATGACTCATTTCTCAGAACATATCCCTGTCATTAACCAGCACATATAATAAGCAACACATGCATGCGTGTGTATTTGTGGGATGACTGTGACAAAAATAAAATCATTTAAAATAGATAAATAATTGTAAGTTTGCTATTGAAGATTTTGTACAAGCCAGTCATGGTGGCCCACACCTGTAATCCCAGCACTTTGGGAGGCTGAGGAGGGCAGATCACGAGTTCAAGAGATTGAGACCATCCTGGCCAACATGGTGAAACCCCATCTCTACTAAAAATACAAAAATTAGCCGGGCGTGGTAGCGGATGCCTGTGGTCCCAGCTACTCGGGAGGCTGAGGCAGCAGAATAGCTTGAACCTGGGAGGCAGAAATTGCAGTGAGCCAAAATCGTGCCACTGCACTCCAGCCTGGCAACAGCGCGAGACTCCATCTCAAATAAATAAATAAAGATTTTTTAGATTTTATTAATTTACTTTTTAAATTAAGAAGACATTTTGTGATATAAATTAATGTCTGTAGTAGTAGAGTTTTCAGATTTGAAAAATAGGAGAGTATAGTAGATTTCATTATTGGTCCTAGTTCTTCCGCCCTTCCTGTAAGCCCACCATTGTCATGACTTCATCATGTGCAAAGTGGACTTCCCTTGATCTTGAACTTAGGCATGTTACTGGCAGTAGCTGGTGAAATGTAAGCACATGTGACAGTGTGCCAAGTTCAATCCCATGTCTAAAATGGCATCCCGTGTTTCTGCTTGCTCTCTTGAACTTCTGACACTGAAATGAGTACACGTGCCTGGGCCAGCCTGCTGGTCCCAGGAGGATGAAAGACATGAGGAGCAGAGCTGCTCTGTTTAATTCCTACTGACTCCCAGTAAAGCTGCTTTGCCTAGGCACCAAGCCCTGCAGATGCCTGGGGGTTTTTATACCTTGTGTGGTCTATAGCCAATGACATCCTGGTTCAGGAGGAGGAGGATAAAAGCACAGCTTCCTTGAACTAGTTCTTGCCTCTGAGCTCCAGGAGGCATCAGGGAAAGATTGGGACATTGCTTGCAATAGCACTGCTTTGGTTTCTTCCTCTTCCCTCCCTGCTTCGCTTAATCCCTCACTGGTCACTGGTCTCCATTGGTTCCTGGTTTGCTTAAACCTTCACTGGTCACTGGTCGCCACTGGGGACACTTGTAGACGAAAGCACATCTCAGGACCTGCTTTGGGGAAATCCAACCTAAGACAGAAAACATTTGAATATATATTTAATTAATCCAAAATCTAATTGCTCTATCAATCTAGTACATTGCTTCATATTTAAGTTGCTATATTTTCTATCTTTTATTATGTATCTCTTTTATTCAATTTTACTTCTATGCACCTTTATTCTACGCACCAGGATCTCACTGAAGTACTACCTGCCCTCAGCATACACATTGCGTATGAAATGGAGCCCCTGTCCACAAAGAAAATATTTGATGGATTTGCTTATACATTTTCGTAGTCTTGGCTGGAACACTGGAACTTTTCTACCAAGCATTGATTGTCTTACTGTGTTTCTAAGTAGAGGTTTGATCCCGCAAAGTTAAGTCTAATCTTTTCTCGATTGTAGACAAAAAAGATAAACAATAAGAATGTCAATGCAAAAGAAAGACTGTTTTAGTATTTTAGTTAGAACATCTTAAATGTTTATTCATTTATATATTGCTTAATTTAATAAATATGTATAAAGAGATTGCGGTTTTCTAGGCACTATTCTTACCGATGAAGATTGAAAAGGGTTAAACAAATATCCCATTCATTTGGGGTAGTGACAGTGGGGTGAGACAGAAAGTAAACAAATAATGATAAAAATGTCAATGAAAAGTTCTATGAGGATCAAATGAATGAAATGAAGCGAGAAGAGAAACCAAAAGAAAAAAGAAGAAAAAGAAATGAACAAAGCCTGCAAGAAGTATGGGATTATGTAA